>NW_020954599.1:48255380-48555234 GCF_900497805.2 Vombatus ursinus
TGTGTGTGTGTGTGTGTGTGTGTGTGTGTGTGTGTGTGTGTGTGTGTAGGTGGGGGGAGGAAAAAAAAGTTCTCAGCAGAGAGGAAAAGAAAACTTAAAAGCACAAAAAAGCAGGGTAGCTTTGAAAATGATGTGTAATATTTATTACATACTTTATAAAAAAAGCAAACACTGTAAAATAGAAATTCATGGTATTGTATTGAATGATCTTTCTATGTTGTACTATGTACATGGAAATGTTGTTTTTTGGTCTTTCTGTATTGAAGTTGAAAATGAATAAAAAAATTTTAAAAAAAAGAAATAGGTCTAGGTTCTTTTTTAGATCATGGCTTTCAGGCAATACAATAGTTTTCAAATTATTTCTCCTCTATCTATTTTCCAGGCCACTTGTTTTTCCAATGAAGTATTTCTTATTTTCATTTAGTTTCTCATTCTTTTGACTTTGTTTTGTTGTTTCTTGATGTTTTGTAGAGTTATTGACTTCCACTTGCCCAATTCTAATGTTTAAGAATTATTTTCTTCAAGTGAACTTTTGCCCCTCTTTCTTCCATTTGGCCAATTCTGCTTTTTAAGGAAGTTTTTTCTTCAGTGAATTTTTGTACCTCCTTTTCCATTTGACCAATTGTGGTTTTAAAGGATTTTAAAAGATTTAAGATTTTAAAGGAGCTTTTTAAAATGAATTTTTGTGTTTCTTTTATCATTATACCAAATCTGTTTTTTAAAGGTTATTTTCTTCAGTATTTTTGTGCCTCTTTTACCAAGTTGTTAATTCTCTTTTCATAATTTTCTTTCATCAGTCTCATTTCTTTTGCCATTTTTTCTTCTACCACTCTTATCTCTTTCTTTAACTCTTCTAGGAATTCTTGTCGGTTGTGTCCAATTTGCATCCTTTTGTGGATTTCATTGTAGCTGTTTTTACATTGATGTCTTCTCAGTTTGTGTCTTGGTCTTCCTTGCCACCATAGTAGCTTTTTATGGTCAAGTTTTTTTTTTTTTTCTGTTGTTGTTTGTTCACTTGTCCAGTTTATTTCTTAACTTTGATCATTATCTTAAAATTGTACTGAGTTGACCTGGGGCTGAAGGCACTTTCCTAAGCTTCAAACTTTTCAATGCAGCCGTTTTCAGAGATACTTCTTGGATACTGCAAGTTTTTGGTGCTTCCAAGGTGGTGTGATCAGAGAGAGATTTGGTTACTGCTGTCTGGTTTTTACCCAATAATGGCCCCTGCTACCCTGAATCCAAGAGTGGTAGTATTTCTCTTGACTTTATTACTGTAAGCAGGGACTCTCCTCCCCTGTGACTAATCTCCAGTGTTCCTCTACACCCTGGAATTGCAACTCAGAACTGTGAATGGGCAATAGAGTTGCCAATGAGCTCCAGCTACACCAAGTGGCAGCAATGGTCCCTGCAATCTCAGTTCTGATCAACAAGGACTAGCTAGGTAGTACAGCGGATAGAGAATCTAAATCAATTGTTTGATCGCCTTGCATCATCTCTGGGCTGAGAGCTTCTGGAGCTGTTGCTGAGGCTCTCATTGCCACCTGAAAGGTTCACCAGTGGAGTTGCTGTTGCTGTTGCTGCTGCTGGGCTCCTCCTACTGGCTCCCACACTGGTGTTGCAGACCTTTCCTGCAGACCTCATAAATTGTTTTAGGCTAGAAAAATGTTTCAGCCTGACCTTTTGTTGGCTCTGCCACTTCAGAATTCAATTTGAGGAATTAACTTTAAGTTGTTTGGAGAGGAATCTTGGGAGAGTTCGGCTGAGTTGCTTCCCCTAATCTGCCATCTTGACTCCTCATCTGTTTAACCATTTCTTAATCATTTACCCATTAGCAATTGGCAAAGATAAATATATATATATATATTTATGTATATGTGACTAAAATATATGTTTAGTTTCAATAACTAACAATGTTCTTTTGCACTTACTGCTTTTCTGAGATCTCTTCTGATACTGCTGAAAGCTAATATGCAAAAATAAAAATATGGAGTTCAAGTACTCTTAAATTCTTAAAGACTGCTTATACTTCAAGATAATTGACTGGCCTACTAATTAACATTAGTCTTTTAATTTGTATTAGTTATACTAATACTATTTATTATTATTCTTGTAAATTATTACTTATTCATTATATTTTAATATGCCACTTTAAATAATAATTCTTTTTTTATTTTAAGCAATTAAATTGAATTAAAATTTTGGTGGTAATATTACTCATTTTATATTGCTTAATTCAGATTAATTTATGCCCATAGACTTCATCACGTACTTTTCTCTCTTTACTTTAATGGTAACAACATCTTTACATTTCCTATCTTCTTGAAGCGGTGTCATTATTCTTACTCATCTCTACTTCAACCTTTCCCTTACTTGTCCCTTCCTTACTAAACTTGCTCAAATGTCATCTTCCCTGACAGTGAATGGATGCCTAGTGTTTCCCATCTCTTCACAACATACTACTCAAGAAAGGTTTCTTTTCAAATGGACTCATCACAATACATACAGTGGAAGCCCATTTTTCCCCTTTCAAATATATTTTACAGTGAATCAAGGCAGCTTACATTAATTTTGAACTATGGCCTGCTGTTCTGTCAAATTGAATAATGTTTGAGGCAAGGTAGTAGCTTCACAATTATGTAATACTATACAGTATACAAGAAGAAGCTAGCTAGCACAATAGATAGAGAGCCTAAATGCTCTCTCTAAATGCTCTCAAGGAAGGAAGGAAGGAAGGAAAGAAAGAAGGAAGGAAGGAAAACTGGCTCTTCCCATCTCACTGAGGCTGAAAAATACAGGAGTCACTCACAGGTTCACTTTCACTATGATCAGCAGAGAAGTTTTTACCTCCTCTGTTTCTGATCTGGTTCGACTTACCATCTTTGGACAACTCTCCCAGGGTTCACTATATTAATGTCAACCTCCATACACACATCCAATTAGGTTTGCTCACTGCAGCTCAGAATTCTTAGGTTTAAGAGAGCCTCTATCCTCATCTTCTCTGGTAGGAGGTGTGTGCCATCGCCATGAGCAAGGAAGGTCATCTTTTAGTTTATTTCATGGATTGACATCACCAAAAAATGCGTTACCTAGTGTTTAAACTACTAGATATGAGAGTAACTAGGCTATGCTCATCCTTGGACATAGTAGGCAATTTGTCACGAGGAACATATATTATGTTTTTTGAGATTGGTAGAACCTGTCAGAGTTTTGTTGTGACTAAAATGATTTCAAGAACCTAGTGTCATCTCCATGACATGATGAAGCATACATAGTAGGCACATTTTGTGGATGATACTGTCATAATGATTTCTTAAGAGACTATCTCAATTCACATCTATGCTAACAGCTAAATAGTGTGATTGTTTCTCTACAATACAACCAATTTTGAATTTTTACATATCTATTAATTTAATATATTTAAAGAAGTATTTTATAAATTTAGAATTATATGATCATTAGAGCTTGAACCATTTATAATTTGGTAGTTGACAAATTATATTTTTTTCTTTCAATAAATACCTATACATATTTTATGAAAACACATCTATCATGGAAAGAATCATGTATCAACTCTTTACAGATCATGGATTCTCAATTTATATTGGAAATATTAAAAGTAAATATTTTCCTCAGTTTCTATTCTTTTTATTTTGGAAGTAATTTTTTGTGCAATTTTTTTTCCATATAAGGAAATCTATCCATTTTACACTATGATTTTTCTATTTGATGAATAGATAAACATTTCACTCTTTTCTACAATTGTGATAGAACATTTAGTTATTTCTCTTGTGTTTATATTTCCTTTTTGTGTATTTTTATACACAATATTTATACACAATTGTACACTATATTTGGATCATTGATCCAGTTGGAATTTAATCAGAATAATACAGATTTATAGCTGAAATAGGCTTTAGAGACCAATGAGTACTAGCTCCTCCTTCTCCTTTTATAGATGAGGAAACTTACCCAAAGGGGATAAATGACTTGTCACAGAGTTCATCAGTGTCTAAGGAGAGATTGAACCCAGTTCTTCTCCATTCTGAAGAAAGTGCCCCATTCACTCTGCCATCATGCTGGTCCTATTGTTTTAGCTTGGAAAAAATGGTAAGTGATACTCCCCGCCATCCATACTTCTATCAGATATTTAGAATAGTTTCCTTCTTTTTTTTTTCTTCTGGTAGAGATACTTCTCCAAGATTTTGCGATTTAAAAAAAAAAAACATTTTTTGTGATTTAGCCTTTCCCATTTTTCATTTTGGAGACTTCTTTCTTCTGGTTGATTAAATTTACTGATAGTCCACTAATTTTATTCATATTAAAAAAAACATCATTGTTTGTCAGTTATATTGTTTTTTCTATTTTATTAATTTTTAATGTGAATAATGCCTTCTTTATCCTTGTTTTTGCTTTGTTAATTGGCTAGTTTTCTCTTTAAAAAAAGACCTATAAACTCTAATCTTTAATTTTCTCTTTTACTCTGTGGTTAATTTAAGCCTTCAAGGACATAAAAGTGTATTTATGAGTACTGTTTTGTATTCATTCAATAAAACTGAAAAAGTTGCAGTGTTTTATTGCCGTCATGTTCAATCTGCTATTGGTTCCGAGTGTAGAACTTGGAGTATGGAAGAACTAGGTTCAGATCTTACCTTTGGTACCTAACAATGTGACCCTAGGAAAAGCACTTAAACACTCCTTGTCTCTCAAGGAACTCCCTAAGACTTAATATTAAATTGCAGATAAATGACTTAGACAACATGAATAAATGTTCAATTTAGTCCATAGAAGTGACTGTGCATTATTTAAAATGTCTAAATGTCAGCATATAAATAGGATGTTGAACTCTAGACAATGAACATTAGTCTGGAACTGTCCTCAACATATTGTTTTGTAAAAAAAAAATTCCAGTTTGAAATACATTTGAATAAAAGTTCTATATTAAGAAATTTGTATACTTTATCCTGAAAAGTTACTTCCCAAATATTTTATTTCCATTTAAATGTAACATCAGAGAGTTATAAGTGTTAAATAAACACAGTGCTGGTACTGGCATCCTTTATTAGGGTCAGGATCCAGAAGCAAATTTGACTGACACAACTAAGAAAGACATTAAAAGACTAGATTTTACTCCACAGACAGCTTCATCATAATTTCTAGAATTCAACTTAACAAGCATTTATTGTCTATTATGTGTAGTAGACAGCTGATGTGCCTGGATTAGAACCCAAGTCTCAACAATTATTAGCTGTGTGACCATGGGCAAGTCACTTGATAACTCTGAGTCTCAGTTTCCTCATCTTTAAAATGAGGATGATATTATGTGCCATACCTAAAATATAGAATTATTGAGAGGCTTAAATGAGATGCTGTATGCAAGTCATTTTGAAAACCTTAAAGCACTACATAAGTGTGTGTTATTAGTGATGTAAACATATATGCCATTGGTCCAGGATACAAGAGTAACATAGATGTGGGTATTCAAGGCATCCTAAAGATCATTTACTCTTATTCTGTCACTTTTTTCCTCTCATGGGATCAATAACATTATTGATTTAGAGATCATCTACCTCATCTCTAATTTTCCAGAACAAAGGATTATGGATTTAGGGCAGGGAGGGAGGGACTTAAATTTATTTAACCCATACACTCATTTTATAGTCAAGAAAATAAGGTTCAGAGAGGTCAAATGATTTATCCAAGTATTAAGTGAAAAAGTTGGGATTAGAACCCAGATCTTCTGACTCCAATTTCTATATATTTTCTATCACTCTATGATACAGGGAAGCTGAAACCCAGAAATGAGAAATCATTTGTCCAAGATTATATATGTTGTGGGGCAGCTAAGTGGCACAGTAGATAGGGCACTGGTCTTAGAATCAGGAAGACTCAGCTTCCTAAGTTCAAATCTGTCCTCACACACTTACTAGTTGTGTTACTTTGGACAAGTCACTCAACCCTGTTTGCTTCAGTTTCCTCATCTGTAAAATGAGCCGGAGAAGGAAAAGGCAAACTACTCTAGTATCTTTGCCAAGAAAACTCCAAAGTGAATCACAAAGAGTTAACATGACAGAATTGATTAGCAACAATAACAACATATATGTTGTAAGTGCCATAGCCAGAATTCACTCCACTCATGGACTTCTCATTCTGAAAAGACCCTTTACCCTTATGGCTTCTTCCTTTGACTAAGTAACCCCTCCCATAACCTACATTTTAAGAAGTATTCATTCCTCTCCAGGTTGTATCTCTGACTCTTTGGTCTTTCTATGTCTTTGAACTGGAAGTTCCCTCAAAGCTATTTAATTTCTTTTTATGTGCTGTACTCCACCTCTAGAATGTAGGGACTGTTTTTCTTTCTGCTTGTATCTGTGCCAGTACCTACTTAATAAATGCTTGTTGATCTGAATTTGAATTGAATGTCTGTGACTCCAAATCTAGCTGCTGCTCAGATTCAATTCAATAAAACATATTCATTAAGCACAACCATGTGCAAGGCACTGTGATAGGCTCTGGAAATAAAAAAAAGACATAAAAAACAGTCCTGTTTCTCAAAAAAACTTATAGGCCAATGCACTGGGGCTCGTGAACAACATGTACATATCTAAGTAAAAATATAAGTAAAAAGAAAAATGGTAGTTTGGTGGTACAGTGGATAGAATGCTGGGCCTGGAGTCAGGAGGATTTATCTTCCTAAGTTCAAATCTAGCCTGAGACACTTAGTAGCTGTGTGATTCTGCAAATCACTTAACTCTGTTTGCTCAGTTTCCTCATCCATAAAATGAGGAGGAGAAGGAAACAGCAAACCACTCCAGTATCTCTGCCAAGAAAACCCCAAATGAGATCAGAAAGAGTCAACATAACTGAAAAGATTGAACAATAGCAAAAAGAAGAAATACAAAGTCATTTCTGAGCATATGATAGAGGCTTAATAGGAAGGTAGTTTGTTAAGAAAGCACATGAGGTCCAGGAAGTACAATAAGTGGAAGATAAGAATGGGATAACAACACTGAAAGGGTATGACTGACATATTTGAGTATGAGCTAGCAAAAGTAACTGTTATTTAGAGGAGCTTTGGTCCACACAGTCTACAGCTCAGAATGTTAGGGAATCTGAATGGAATCATAGAAACATAGATTATCATATCCTTCATTTGAGTGGTGAACAACTTTGTTGAGCATGCATGCTCCTCCTCATTTTATACTGCTAATCAGAGTATTATTGAAAAGTTAATTCTGTCATCACACCTACAAAGGCATCTCATGTGATCTTAACGTAGACATAAACTCATAAAATCTTAGTTCTAAAACTGCAAGGAACCCTAGGGTCTGTTTTGTCCATCCTCTTCATTTTAAAATAAGAGAGCTTAGACTCACAAATGTTTGGCCATACAGCTAGAATCAGAGTAAGAATTCATATTTAGGCCTTCCTGACTCCAAGCCTTCAAGGCTGCACTTTATTCTACTGAATCAAAATGTTTTCTGTATCAACAGAAAATGATCTTACATTTTCTACAACTTTTATTCAATTCTGGAATGATAAATATGTGGCTCACTTTTTTTATATTTTCATCAAATATAATCTCATTGCATATATATATATTTAGACTATTCACATAAAAATTCTATAAATATGAGAAAATAGATGGATGTGATAGTAGTCAATGGTTTCCTCTTGGTTTTCCTTTGGGGAGCAATGACTATGATTTTTCTCCCTAAATTATCTTCCTCTTTAGTTATCTCTTAAAATGATACACTGAAACTTTCAAACTACATAAACTACATGAAAATTACATAAAATTTCTAGGTAATCATGAGGATAGAGAGCTGGCCTTGAAACCAGGAAGACCAATGTTTGTCTCCTGTTTCTGAGACATCTTGACTGCAGGTCCCTGGACAAGTTACTTAACCTCTTTGTGCTTTGTAGACAGCATAATTTCCCAAAACTACAAATGGCAGAGGAAGCAAAGACTTTCATTGGTAGTGGGGGTTTCCTCACCCAAAAGTTCCCTATATAAATTAAATCAAAGTTCCAGTTCCTATCCCTCTCACCTAAATTTTATGCTTGATGATGTAATAAATATTAATGAATATTAATGTACATTTAAAAATAACACATTCCATTTTTTTTCTGCTGAGTTCTTTCAATATGACTATCAAATATAGTTTCTTAAGTACCATTGAAGATTCTAAATTGGTCTTTGTTTTATTTGTTTGATTTATTATATTACTTAATAGGTTATTGAAATCTTTTACTGTTATGGATTTTCTATTTTTGCTATTTAATATTTTATTTTTCCCTAATTACATATAAAAACAATTTTCAACATTTATTTTTAAAAGTGAGTACCAAATTTTCTCCATCCATACTCACCCCCAACATTGAGAAGGCAAGCAAATTGATGTAAGTTATACATGTACAATCATGCAAAACATATTTCCATATTAGTCATGTTGTAAAAGAAAATGTAGACCAAAATAAATACCCAAGAAAAATGAAGGAAGTTTAAAAAATATGCTTTGATCTGTTTCCGTACTTCATCAGTTCTTTCTCTGGGGTTGGATAACATTTTTCACCCTAAGTACTTCATAGTTGTCTTGGATAACTGTATTGCTGATAATAGCCAAGTCATTCACAGTTGAGCATCTTACAATATTATTGTTACCATGTACGATGTTCTTGTTGTACTCAACTCACTTTGCATCAGTTCGTGTAAGTCTCTCCAGGTTTTTCTGAGAGCATCTAGCTCATCATTTCTTATATCACATATTATTCCATCACAATATTATACAGCAAATTGTTCAGCCATTCCCCACTAATGGGCTTCCCCTCAATTTCCAAAGCTTTGCCACAAGAAAAGAGTTGCTATAGATATTTGGGCATAGTTACAAATTGCTCTATATAATGCTTTAATTAGTTCACAACTCCACCAAGAGTGCATTCATGTCTCAATTTTCCCACATCTCCTCCAACATTTATCATCCTCTTTTTTTGTCCTATTAGCTGTTCTAACAGGTGTGAGGTATAACCTCAGTATTGTTTTAATTTGGATTTTTCCAATCAATGGTGATTTAGAACACTTTTTCATGTGGCTATAGATAGCTTTGATTACTTTATCTGAAAACTGATTTCATATTTGTTTATCATTTATCAATTGGGAAATGGGCTCTTATTTTTTTTTTTATAAATTTGACTCATTTCTCTGTATATTTGAGAGATTAGGCTTTTATCAGAGAAACTTGCTTCAAAACATTTCACAGGTATGATTGCTTTTATTTCAGTTGTGGTTGTATTTTCCTCCACCCTATTTCTACCCTGCTTATTCTATTCTCTCTCTTTTTTCACCCTGTCTCTCCTAAAAAGTATTTTGCTTCTGACTATTGCCTCTTCCAATCCACTCACCCCATCTACCTCAACTTTTCTTATCCTGTTCCCCTCATACTTTCCTATAAAGTAAAACAGATTTCTATGAATATGCATGTGTATGTGAGCTAATTCTGATGACAGTAAGCTTCAATAATTCCCCACTACCTTCCCCAATTTCCCCTCTAATGTAATAGCTCTCTTGCCTCTTTTTTGTGAGATAATTTATCCAGTTCTACCTCTATCTTCCTTTTTCTCACAGTGCATTCCTCTTTCTCCCCACTTAATTTTATTCTTAAAGATAGCAGTCCATCATACTCGATTCATACATCTGCCCTCTGTATATCTATACTCCATCTAACTGCCCTAATAATATGAAAGTTTTTATGAGTTTTACAAATATCATCTTTCCATGTTTTTCCAATGAGATATTTCACATTGTCTTCTATTTTTTCCTTCTTTTGGTTTTGTTTTACAATGTCTTGATTTTCCATAAAGTCACTAGCTTCCATTTGCTCCATTCTAATTTTAAGGAAGTATTTTCTCCAGTGAGCTTTTGGACTTCCTTTTACATTTGGCCAATTATGTTTTTTGAGGCATTCTTTTCCTCATTGGCTTTTTGTACCACTTTTATCATTTTGCCTAGTCTGTTTTATAAGGTGTTATTTTCTTCAGTATTTTTCTCTGTCCCTTTTAGCAAGCTGTTGACTTATTTTTCATGATTTTCTTGCATTATTCTCATTTCTCTTCCCAGTTTTTCCTCTATCTCTCTTACCCGATTTTCAAAATCTTTTTCATGGCCTAGGACCAATTCATATTTTCTTTGAGGCTTGGAATGAAGGAATTTTGACTTTGCTGTCTTCTGATTATCTGTTTTGATCTTCCTTGTCACTATAGAAATTTTCTATGGTCAGAAATTTTTTCTGTTGTTTGCTCATTTTCCCAGTTTATTTCTTGACTTTTAACTCTTTGAAAAGTGGGGCTCTGCTTCCAGTGTGGAGGGTGCACTGCCCCAAGCTCCAGGGGTATGGTGCAGTTGTTTTCAGAGATACTTCTAGGGACCCGTAAGTTTTCAGTTTTTCCAAGGTGGTATGAGCTAAGGAGAGGTGTGTTCACTACTCTCCTGGCCTGTGTTTTGGTCTGTAAGTGACCACAACCTCTCTTTTCTGCCCTAGAATGAGGGTCCCTGCTCTAGGCCACAAGCTTTGATGTGCTAGTACTCCTCCTTGTCCTGGGTCTGCCACCCAGGACTGTGACCTGGATCTGAGTATGGACAAAACAACAGAGTCCTGCCCCTAGTGCCAGCAAAAAGACCCCTGTAATTCCCTTTTGACTAGTTGGTTGACACCCTTATGGTCTGTGGGTTAAGAGTTCTGGAAGCAGCTACTGCAACTGCTGATTCATTCACTCCCATGGCCTGTTCCTTGTTTGCTGGTGCCTGTTCTGTGCTAGCATGGCCTGCACTGGACTGTGCTCCACTCTCACCTTGGTGTGACAGATCTTTCCTGCCAAACTTTTAAGTTGTCTTGGGCAGGAAAATTGTTTTACTCCATCTTTTTTGGGTTCTGCCACTCCAGGATTTGGTTTTGGGAATCATTTAAAGCTCTTTGGGGAAATTGGGAGAGAATTCAGGCCTTCTCTCTGCCATCTTGGCTCTGTCCCCTTCAATTTTATTTCAATTTTTTGAATATCATTTAGCTTTTTTCTTAAAATTTTAGTAGGTAAGTCATTGTGTTCTAATATCTACTAGAATTTTCATGGGGAACATTGAATTAGGCTATCTTGTAATCTTTTATTCTATCATCTTCCTAGAAGTGCTGTATTCCATTTTTGGACACTCTATTTGTAAGCTTTTTGTTATATAGTCAAAAATCTTTACCCCCCTTTTTTAACGAGGCAATTGGGGTTAAGTGACTTGCCCAGGGTCACACAGCTAGTAAGAGTTAAGTGTCTGAGGCCAAATTTGAACTCAGGTCCAACTGTCTCCAGGGCTGGTGCTCTATCCACTGTATCACTTAGCTGCCTCCATATAGTCAAAATCCTAATGCAACTCTAACCTAATGCTCCTAGTTTTTATGTATATAGGCAAACAAAACAAATTTTATAATGCTTTCAGAGAACAGTACTTAAAATACTTGAAAATAGATATTAGGCACCTCTAAGATTACCTAGTCTCCAGGTTAATAATCTTTAATTCATTCAAATAAGCCTCATATAACTCATACAATTTTGTTTTTTTCTCATTTTCTTCATAATCTCATCATAGTCATATTCAAACTTTTCAAAGACCTTCCTACAATATGGTGCTCAAAACTAAAGAGAAAATATTCCAGATGTGATTTAAAATTATGCAATATCATAGCTAAAAGGAATCTTAAAGATCATAATTGAACCAACTAATTTTATAAATGAGCAAACTGAGAGATGGATAAATTAAGTGACTTTTCCAAGGGTACATTTATTTAGACTAAAAACAGCTTCTCCTTCTATCTTTCCTTTCAGTTATGAAAGGCATTTATATATAGACATATATGTGATATGTGTATTTGTGTATTTATGTACATATGTACATATATAGAATTATATGTGTATATATACTGATATGTTGATATTTCTACATATATATTATATATGTAAATATAAATATATATGTATATATCAGTATATATATATTTACATCTATATTATTTTATATGTAGATCTATCTCTATCTCTCTATCTACCTATCAATCTATCATTTACTTGTGATTAGCTAAACTCAGTTGAGTAACACCTTATTAAAAATTGGAAATGAGAAGTCTGAAGAAGAGTAGATAGTCCCTATGATAGCCTGGTCAGTGCTGCTTAAAATGAGTTAAATTTGTTAGTAACTAGTAACGCAATCATAAAAGCATTTGCCAAAACAAGATGTCTGTAAGGCTAAAATTTATTCTTTAGTATAAAGAAAAAATTATAAGATATGTAATCAAAATCCATGAGCTCAATGTCTGCTTGTTACTTATTAAATTTTTGAATTAGTTATTTTAAAGCTAGTACCACTTAGTTTGAACTAAGGTAAATCCCTTAATATCCTTGGACTTCATTTCCTCATCCACAAAATGAGAAATCTGGACAAGATGATCACTAAAGTCCCTTCTGGCTTTAAACCTATGATCCTCTGAACACAGGAAATGGTATTCACCTTCAAAAAATACTGAACCTGTTTCCATTGTGTCAATCTCTAGATGATATAGGTTCACTTTTGGGGAGTATGACTGAGATACTGAGCCCTTATTTTACTCTTCTCTCTAAAGACTTCATGCTAAACCTAAACAACCTCCAGGACTTTCTGTATTAATTCCTTTGTCTTTATTCCAAGTCATTAGGTACAATTTGATCATTTTATACCTGATAAAGCTCATTGACATGCAGTGCAGGGAACAGGAAATATCTATCATATGTATTCCTACAGAGTCTAGCAGAAATCATTAAGTTCACAAAGCCATCCTGTTGGTAAGAAAAATGGGCTCTAATATGACAGTAGCTTCAGAAATTCTTTCAAGATGGTTTGAAAATGTATGGAAATGGGAACTAAATCAGACAGGTGCTTTGTATGCAGGGTAACCCATGCAACAAAACCAAATCAGGACAAAGCAAATGAATAAACAAATAGATCCTTATTCTTAGCATTAAAACTAAGAGTGACTAAGTCTTCCTGGGTAGACAGTGCTTAGTAAAATAATTTCTAATTTACACTTGTTATTCCTAGGTAGGACAAGCAAATATCTTCATATCCTATAATAGACACTCAATATGTTAATATAATTAAAACAATGGAGCATCTATTCACTGTCCCCACTGTCTATTCACCATATTTCATGTTTTCCTTATATCTGGAATTATTAACTCCTCCTCCCATTGCCACCTATGAAATTCTCACCATGTCTCAAGTCTCAACACAAATGTCAGCTATTCCAATAAGCTTCCCATGATTACCCCAGTTAGAAATTATCTTTTTTATTTTGACCTCGATTGGACCTCATCTAGCACTGTGTTCATGCTTCTTTTAAATCCATACCAGGATTTCATTTGTATCGTAGATACTTAAGAAAAGTATCTTAACCCTCCATTATATTTTAAGTGCTACAAAGGAAGGGACTGTCTTATTTTCTCTCTCACATTACCAAGCAGAGTATTTTGTGCACAATAGTTGTTCAATGTTCTTTAATTGAATTACTATTTGGAGACATTCTTGTCTTCTCTAATTATTATGCTGAGAAAAAATAGCAATGATTTTTTTTAGAAGTCCTTTAATATCATTTTCATGCTAAATTGGTCAAAGGCATGTTTCTCTTTGGGATTCATTCAATCACAATAAAATAACTGAAGGCTTTGGTCAAATCAGATGTAAGTAAACATGTTTAAATGAGACATCTCTGGGGAAAGATTAGGAAGCACTAGTGGTAATGTTGATAAAATTTTTAAAAGTTTTTCTTTTTCTTTGAAAATTCAGATTAAGAGTTTCTGTACAGTCTGTGAAGAAGAGATACTATCCTTCTGAGTTAAAGATTTGTCTTTTTCTCTGGTCCCCAAACATATTTTTAAGTAATTTCAAGTGATAGTAATCTTCCATATCTCAGTTAACTTACCTCCTTAGAATTAAATCTTTCCACTGAAAATCACATTAACAAGCTCCATAGTATTGAACTATTTTATACCTGTGAGAGCAGTGGGCAATTATGGGTTGAGCAGTAGGGAAGTATCTTAGACATTAAACATAGTTTTCAAATGAGTGTACTGGATCTATTTAGGTCATGTAGCTTTAGAACAGCAGAACTGAAGAGGTGGATTCTGATGTGGTAAGGCAATAATAGTTGCTAATCTTATGAAATTGAAAGACATATATACATACATTTGTAAAGTGCACAGAAATCTTAAGATTTGAAAAAAGAATTCCTGGCCATAATGAAGCATGATCCCAGAATACTAATAATGAAATTTACTTTCTACCTTCTGATCGGGGGTAATGCTTTGTTGTTCAGTTGTTTTTAGTCATATTCAACTCTTTGTGACTGCTTTTTTTGAAATGTGGCATTCTTTCCACAGGGGAAGAGCACAACCTCTGCATATTTTGTTTGATAATCTTCAGGACCTACTGAGCTGTGCTCCTTCTCCTTCAACCTGGGGGGCTGGGCTGGGTGGAGGGAAAAGTAAAATTAGATTAAATTAAACATCATTGTCTCACAGCAAATTTTTTAGTGATGATCCTCTTTTATATTTTTTTCTCAAATGATAGATGTAAGATATATCATTTGGCCCATAATTTCAGTCTTTCAAGCATGGGATGATTTAAAATAATTTGTACTCAAATTTGTGAACAGTTACCTCCACACCAGAAATTAGCCATTAGTAGAAAGAGTTGTATGTATGCATATTTTTACTATATATATATAATTATATTATATATATATACTATTATTATTATTGTTGTTGTTGTTATTTTCATTACATCTCAGTGGATAGAGTGTTTAATTTACTATAAGGAGTGTCAGGGTTCAAGTTTGACCTTCCATTTTATTATCTGTATTATTAGGGTCAAGTCACTTAACTTCTCTGAACCTCACTTTCTTCATCTGTAAAAGGGAAATAGTAACACCTGTAGTAACTATCTCAAATGGCTGTTGTGAAGTTAAAATACAATAATGTATATAAAGTACTCTGCCATAGCATAATAAGAATATCCATTATTATAATGATCATCAAGGAATCATATCTCTAGAGCTGGAAGTGACTTCAGAAGCCATCTAGTCCAACCACCTTGTGTTACATAGAAGGGAAGTGAGGCACAAGGTGATTAAATTATTTTATCTCAGAGGCAGGATTTGAATTCAGATTGTCTTTATTCTAAAACAGGTGATCTTTCCACTATATCATGTGAGTTCCTAAGGATGAAGACAGTGAAGAAAACATCTCCAAATGCTTTAATAAGATCTCTAGAAGGTGCTTATATTTGTTTTTAACATCTGATAGCTTGTGGTAACAGAGAACATGATTCTTCTCTTTATTCTAGGCCAAGGTTTTCTGCATTGCCTAACTGAGGAGTGATCTGTATTCTGTTTCTGTTTGCACCTTTACATGCACTTATACAGACTCTTTTTTTCTGGTGCCCAATATAGTTATATTTTCATCTATTTTCATAGAGCTATTCTGTCCCTCCTGGAGGCATCAGGAAGTTAACATCTATTTGGTATTTAATTTATTCATCAAGGTCAGGTTAAAAAGAAATCACATAGTTACACACATCAAATGAGTGAATATTGCCCCAGGGGAAAAATCATGTTAGCTCAATATAGTCAAACTTTTAGCAGTCAAAAGGCATGCTTCATATTATCCACAGACAACATCCAGCCTGAGCAATTTTTCAGAATAATTTATGAGCTAGCACTTTTACCCCTTAATGACTGTTACAGGTATCAGAGCCAGAAGTCAAATCACTTGGTTTATTTCATGCTCAGGCAAAATGAAGGAACCCATAATCACACATGACACATGTAGAGATCACTTGATACATGAAATTTTTGAGTAATAAGAGATCTAAAAGCTTATCCTATCCAGTTCTACAATTTAACAGACAAGGTTCATAAAAGTCACAGAGCAGGAATAGAAGCCAAGCCTTCTGAATTCCAGACTCAAGCTTTCTCCTTTACAATCTGCTACCTCCACCCTCTTGTCTTTAGACAAGCCTACATTTAAAGCAAATGGTATGAATTTTTCCATTAAAAAAAGAAAAAAGAAAGAAAAATTACTCTAGTAAAGAAGTTTCCACAATTTGCATACTCCAGTTTTATTTTTTGTTAGATAATACAGCCTTGTTTCAGATAACCCTCAATCTATAGTTTCAGCCTATTTTCTTTATTTAATTCTTACTGGTTATTAGAACAGCTAGTCAGCCTAATCTATATAGAGATCCTTTATACTCTTCAAGAATGTTAATCATCACCCTGGTTTCTTTTCTTGAAGGTAATAACCTCTGATGTATGCTAAAAACTTCACTCAAAAATCACATTCACAAAAATATTCCATATATTTTTCAATCAGCAAGTGTGATATTTAACATGATTTAGCCAGTACACATTTGCAAGACTAGTCTTAGAGTAGATAAACAATTCCTTGTAAGCATTATGTCTATAAGGCAGATGTATCTAATCCTTGGCTTGGATTTAGCTGTGTGAGCACAACAATTAGGCATTTACAAGTGTAGTTAATAGGAAAATAACAAGAACTGAATTTTATCATGTGTGTTTATTTTTCTAGAAATACTATAATAAAGTGTTTTATGAAAATACAGTATAAACAACTAACTGATCACCAAGGGGTACAGTATGGTAAATGTAAAGATATATGAATAACTAAGCATGAGTTAAGTTTCTTCTCCATTTAAATTTCAACTATTACTATTACTATTATTGCTTATTCTAAGTGTGAATTCTCTTCTGTTAATGAGAGAATTTTTGAGGTATTCTTGTCTTCAACTGAATTATCTTCAATGAGTATTTATTAAGGGGCCACTGAAGTTCTGTCATTTGGTATCATCCTTCATCTGATAACATCTTTCTTTTACCTTCATATATAACTAAATATTGTAGTCTGACCTTTTGTATATTCTTGCATTACAGTGTTAATCCAATATATTATTATGACTTGGTGGTTAATTTAGGGTTCACAAAGACCACCTAAATGGAGCATGAGTTTTAGAAAGTTCTACCAAGATAGAAAGGGTTTTGGTAAGAATTCAGTGACAGCCTATGTGAATTGTATATGAGAACCAGCCTTGTTAAATTCACAAAGCCTCATCTCCAAAAGATTATTCATCAAGCAATGGCATTTTTGAACTACATTTGCAAAGTTGACTTAGAGAGGGGTTGCAACCTATATCAATGGAAGAATCATTCACACACATAGAATTATAGATTCTAAAATATTGAATCAGCACTCATCTGCTCTGCTTTCTATAGCTTTGGATATTGTTGACTCTTCCTCCTTAATTGATTCTTCTCTGTTTGGTTTCCTTGGCACTGTAAACACCTGGTTCTACTTTTGGCTACACATAAGTCTCCCCAGCTAAATCATCATCCATTTCCCAGTAAGGGTCTCCAAAGGTTTCGTCTTTGGTTCTATTCTCTATTTAGTGACCACATATCCTTCATGGACTAAATTATTATGTATATGTTTATGATTCTCAGTACTATATTTCTATCTCTGATCTCACTCCAGATATTCAGTCTTGCATCACTAAATTATTTCTTGACAAATCTGTCTGGATATTCTATCAGCATTTTAAAAAGAACATTTTCAAAAACAATAACAACAACAACAACAACAACAACAACAACAACAAACACCATCTCTCCCTCCTCTGATCTTTTCTATTTCTATTGAAGGTACCACAATTATCTTAGAGTTAACCAGGTTCTCAATCACTTTGGAGTCATCCCAGAATCTAAAGTCTACTTCATCCTCCACATCTAATCAGTTGGCTAATTTTGCCAATTCTGCCTCTGCACCTATCACATCTATACCTTCTTCTCTACTTTTACCTCCCTAGTTCTCTAAGTCTTCAGCCCTTTCCTAATCTATTTTAATATATCACAGGGCAACTAGGTGGTGCAATGGGGCAGCTAGGTGGTGCAGTGGATAGAGCACAGGCCCTGAAGTCAGGAGGACCTGAGTTCAAATCTGACCTAAGACCAAATACTTGACACTTACTAGCTATGTGACCCTGAGCAAGTCACTTAACCCCAATTGCCAAAAAAAATAAAAATAATCTCACTATTTCTATTCACTCTTTCTTTAGTGTCTCTCCATCAAAACCTGCTGCCACACTAGCTGCAGAAATAATACCTTTAAGTTCTGATCATGTCACTATCTTCTAAAACCTTGAGTGACTACTTTTATCTACAGGATCCTCTGCCTTGCATTTAAATCTTTCTTTGTTTTGATTACAACCTACAATTCCAGACATTTTATATTACTCTACATTTCAAAAAACTGTAACACTAGCATGCTATTTCTAAACTCAATATTTTTCTATCATAGTTAGAGCCTGTCCTCACTACTCTTGCACACCTTTCCCCATCAACTAGTCATTATAGCCACCATTGATTAAATTTTTGCTTAAAGCCATTTATATTACAATTTAGTAATTCTTTTCTATGTGAAATGAAGTTTGATTCAAGACAAATTTGGAGTACATCTAAAAAAGTATCACAAAGTGTACAATATATACTACACAAAGTGTTTATGACATTACTGCAATATAAAACCCTTAGAAATATTTTCCTGCTGATATTTTGAGGAATATTCTTTTTGAAAATATCTGTTAATCATCCTTTCACTGAACTAGGTAAGTTAATCATGAGAATTTTAAATTGAACATTAGGTTCCACAGAGAGCTGAATCCTGTTAGACCCCCTTGTTGAAATGGATTAAAGGTCATTTGATGTAATACCTACGGAGAAAAATTAAGTCACAGAGATGAGAGATGACAGCTGTTGACCAAGTCAGAACTAGAATCCCAAACTTTTGTTTGCCAGATTAAAGTTCTTTCAATTCTCAAGGTCTTTTCCAGTTCCAAAATAACAAGATATATATTCAATTCTTTATTATACATATTAAAGGAAGAGATGAGTGAAAGTTGTAATCATTTATATTTAGCTTTAAAATGCAATCAGATTTACAAATCCTATTCTAGGTACATATTTCCTTACCTTTTGCCCTAATGATGATCTCTCAATTTAGCCCCATATTTGGGATTCTGGAATCTAGTTGGAGGAAATTTGAAAATTCACAAATTGAGTGATACCCTCATGTATGATTCAACTGTATAGTTTGTTTGCTGACATTTTGAGTTATTCTATCAAAGAACATATCTGTGCCCCTCAAATATTTCCACTTACAAGAATCACTGCACAAAATTCTTAAGGCTGATATTTTAAAAACTTTATTTTTGGCTTATCATTTTATATGAGTCTTGGGAGACCACTTCTGTAATCCTAGATGAGATGTTATGAAAAAAACAATCTAGTTGAGAAGCTCATTTGAACTTTTCTATCTAGATCAATATAAGAGTATCTGTCTGCCATGATAAGCCAAGAATATAGAGCTTTCCTATCTTAGCTCAATGCAGAAGAAGTCACAGATTGAAGTGTAATCAAAAATTACCTCCTGGCTTGTTTTTTTTTGCTGGGATGAAACTTCAATTGATAGTTTCAAAGCTTCAGATTATCTATCAAACTGAGAAAAGCTGTCTCAGGAAGGTAGGACCTTTAATCAAATATTGACAGATGAGATCTTTGGGGTGATAAAAATAGACTTAAAACCCAGAGTGACATTATTTGATAAGAATCATAGCCTACCTGTTACAATCACGATGTAAGATATATGATACAGTCTAAACCCAGGTATCAATTTATTGCTTTTTTTCCTAAGTAAAATAGCTACATGACTTTTATTTAAAGCCAAGGTCAAACCTTTTCATATTTGCTTATCCAGAGTTATAGAACCTATAGCAATAACTTGACATGATAAAAAAGTTAAATATTTATCAGATTAGTAGAAATTATAGGTGTCTGAGAATTTGTCTCATTATTTGTGAATGTTTAGAGTCCTTAAAAGAGGTATGATTATAATATGTATTAATTATGTTTTTAAAAGTTGTTAGTATTATATGAATCTGACTTTCACTATAATCACTATCTAATGCAAAATTAGATATTCAGGATGTTCTTTAAATGTCTCCAGAATATAAGAGGCTATTTACTTTTTCTTATATATTGTATCAAAAATTTGGTGCTTTACAATGAGGTTGTTGATATGCAATATTGTACTGGGATTCCATGATCTTATTTGTAAAATTCTGGAAAAGGAATTACACATTGGAGATTGGTTGCAGTGATGCTGGAGAGAGGATCTTGTATTTAGAGGTGGAAGGGATCTTAGAGGTCATCTAATCCAATTCCATCATTGCATATACTATGAAACTGAAGACTAGTTACTTGTGAAGTTACTGGCCCAAGATCACATAGTTAGTAAGAAGCAGAACTAGGATTCAGAGTAAAGTCCTCTGATTCCCAGTTGATTTTTCATTTTGCTATACCAATGTTGCCTATAGAATATAGTTCATATAAGAAACAATCATGTTCTGGAAAGAATATTGTATTCAACATTAAAAGATATGTCTTTTACTCAGTTACTTTCTAGCCTTACGATCTTGTGCAAATCACTCATAGCACAGGTTAGAGTTAAATCTCACCCTTACCCTAGGTGGTGATATCCAACTCTCTGTCTGCTTCATACTAACTCATTTTCTTTATTCATTTTCATCCTAGATTCTAAGATGGCTAATGCAAATATATATTTTATAGATTTTCTTACTAATTATTAGAATTAAAGGATCTCTCTTATTCAGTTAACTCTGAGGCACCACCTCATTTAAAATATATTAATTGTTTAACTGGAGAAATCTCTTTTTCCTCTAAGTTCTTGATCCCCACCTCCTCCCTCTCTTTCTGGAAGTAGCTGTGTGGAGGATTTGAACCCAGGTTTTTTAGAGACATGTGTGTGGGTGTATATACACCCACCACACCACACCCACCCACCCACTATATAGATAGATAGATACATACATACATACACATACCTCTACACATGTAAGTATGGATATAATACTTATATTGTATATTTCTGTGTATATATACACATTCATTGTATATGTGTGTGGGTATATATATTATATACATATATATACTTATGTTTATCCTTTATCAACTTGGACAAATTCCACTGACATTGTAAACCATCACTACAGTAGCTGACATTTTATTTCTGGAAACAATCTGAAAATTCAGTTCTCTCTGGATACCAATTAATGTCTCTTCTCAAGAATTTTTCTCATGTTTCTTTACAAGATAAGGGATAAATTCAGTTCTCTCAGGAAATAAGTTATCTTAGTCCTTTCTCTCTATCCTCTATTCAGTCATCACAGTTAGCAGTCTCTCCAGAATGACAGTGATACTCTCAGTCTTTTAACAGACTCCTCACAATTTTTACTTTCTCAAGTTTCCATTGTCTCTTAAAGAAACAGTAACATTATCTGTAATTTCCATGATAGCAATTGTTCAACATAGAGGTACTACCAAACTGATACTTAGTTTCCAATACCATAAAATATGAATGGTAATATTACCTACTTCACAGAGATGTTGTGCAATGGTGTTCTGTGAACTGTAAAACACTGTACAAATATGAATTCACATTACTGTTACAATAATATAGTAAAAATCACATTGTAAATTGTAGAACACTAAAAGTAAACTAGAATTATTCTTACTAGATTGTACAGTTTCATAGAGTCAGGCACCATCCCTTAACTAAACTTTGCATGTCTTTGTGGGTAACACTGGAGTCAGACCTTTAGTCCAGTGCTATCCACATACTACTATCTTATTGAATGTTTGGTTCATTTAATTGTCATTGGGAATTTTTACCTATTTCATAACATTTCATACAACATGACCTGAAAAGAACAGAATCACATTGTCTCTTTGATATAAGGATAAAGAATGTATATAGCAAGTTAATTCTTAAAATATAAGATGAAATAATACCTTACTTTTAACATTCTAAAGTTACATTTTCACCTTTCATCTTAATTTCTGTGTCATTGCTTAACAATATTAGTGAAATAGCACTGCTGTCAGCTGTTAACACCATAATTAATCTGTGGCTCTTGGTGATAAAACTTGGCATTGTTTCCTCTTAATATTCTTTTATAATAGCCTAGATTTCCACACTCTCAGGATCTGGGAAGACAGCTTTCATTTTTTTCTTGGCTGTAATGACAGCTAGGGTGGGAAAGGGTGCTGAATTCAGAGTTAGAGGTCCTCATCTTGGATCTACCTGTTACTGTCTACATAATAATGGGGAAGTAATTTAACCTCCCTGAAGATTTAGGTTTGGTTTAAAGGGGGAGGGAGGAAATGACTAATAAGAGTTATCCAAAATTAGAATAATCTGCCTTGGGAATAGAGTGGTTCCCTGTCCATGCACATTTTTAAGAAAAGGCTAGATGACTACTTGTCAGGTACATTCATTGTAGAAGGAGCTACTTTTTTATGACTACATGTTCTCAGAGGTGCCTTTCAACTTTTATATTTTGTGGATGAGAAAGAGATTAGAAGAAGAGAAAGCAGTAAACTAAGTTAAATAAGCTTAGCTTTCTCCTTCCTTCAGGGTTCCAGGGCTCCCTTTAAATCTCTGGGATGTCTAATATTATTGCTCAAAAGCCACTGTCTTTTGCATTCCCCTCTAGTACTGGTTACTAGTTACCATATCTGCAATATCACTCCCTAAGTGTTTTCACAATATCCGCTAATATTTCCTCAATTAACAAATTTATATTAATTAACTTTTACAAAGAGGTATTTAATGAGAAGATAGAGAAAACTCCAAAGAAAAACCTCCCAAACCAATAGCACATTCTCCTCCATCACTTCACTTCCCAAAGAGAGTAGATTCACACTTAAAGTGGTGAATTCCAACATCAATCTCTCCCAATAAGTTCAACGCTGGTTTTGCCATAGCCAATGGATGAGCCATAGCCTTGCTTATAACAAATGATTTCTCAGCTTCTGGGTTAATTCACTGGTGAGCAGGGTCAAGCAGGTAACATCTTATGTTTGGCTAATCACTGGGCTCAACTGCTGCAGCTAGCAGCAAACTCACTATGGGCTCCAATTGCTGTACCTTTGATCATTCTGCCATCTTTCAAATTTCACAAGACTGTAACTTGGTTTGTTCCATTTATGGTAAGTATTCACCCAAGTTGAAGAAAGAAGAAACATGAGACAGAAGAAACAAAAAATTATGTGGATTCACAGGGAGAGGAAGAGGAAGCAACTAAACACTTACTAAGCACCTACTATGTACCAGGAACTAAGGAATTAAGCATTTTTACAAATATTATCTCATTTGAATATTACAACAACCCTTTGAGGTAGATGTCCCATTTTGTAGTTTAAGAAAATAAGGCAGAACAGCAAGGTGGCTCAGTGGATACAGCACTGACCCTGAAGTCAGGAGGACCTGAGTTCAAATCTGGCCTCAGACCAAACACTTGACACTTGCTGGCTATGTGACCCTCGGCAAGTCACTTAACCCCAACTACTTAAAAAGAAATAGAAAAAAAATAAATATAAAGAAAATAAGGCAGTCAGAGGTTGAAAGACTTAACAAAGGTCACATAATTATTATACATCTTACAATCATTTTGAACTCAGATTTTCCTGAACTTAGGGCTAATTCTCTATCTATTGTGCTACCTAGATGCTGCAGTCATATGGTGCTCTGGATGGGGAGATAAAACCACTGGCTGTGGTGCTACCTATCTTCTTGACCAGAGACTTATAGCATTTCTTCCTCTTTACTCAAAATCTGCCAGAGAGAAGAAAGCTTTTATCTGTTGGTGCCCTTTGAATACACACTCAGTTCCAACTTAGAATGCAATTATTTTTTTTTCCATCACTGATGTAAAAAGCCAATAGAAAAAAGTCACCTATGCACCTTCTGAACCAAAGATAGATCCCCTCTATTAATCACCATCACACATTTTTGGAAACAAACTCACCAAGATCTCACTTGCATATGCATCAGGGAGAAAATATTGAATATAGTCTAAGGAGTAGACCCACATTTTCTCAATAGTACTCCCCCACTTACAGAAACATACTGGTGTTCTTGTGACATAGAAGAAGTGGTCTATAGCACTGGAAATAATTGAATAGAATTTCCTATTATATGGATATGGGAATGGAAAAAAATAAAGTATAAGATTCTACCTAAGACTAGGAATAGGAACAACATTTTTCACTAGCTCCCAATTCAGTGATTTATTTTTTTTTCCTTTGGATTAGACTATTCCTTTAAGAATCCAAGCAAGATATTTTAAAAAAATGTATTATATCAAGGTAAAGGGCAGCCATTACTCTATTTTATTAACACTAGGGAAATCTCAGGTGAAGCTTTCTATCCAGTTCTGGCACCATGCATTCATAAAAGACACAGACAAATTGGAGTGAGTTCAAAGGATAGCAACAAAAATGATAAATGGTTTGGAGAACAAGAATGATGACAAAAGGTTAAAAGAAGTGGGCTTGTTTAATCTAGAGAAAAGACAGCTGATGAGAGACATGATGCAATAGTTGCCAATTTGGAAAGAGAACAGGAGAAATATACTCTGATTATTTAATAGAGGCATTAAAATCAGGTCCTCCTTGGGGTCCCTTTCTGACTTTTAACTGAGGTCCTCACCTTCACGTCTTCAAATGTAAGACCATGTGGATTCCCCAGTAGGTAAGCTATAGATTACCTTTTCTTAGAGTGATCTTGAAATTCTAGCCAGAGTTCAAGGACCCAAGGTGAATTTCATATAGATCCATTTTAGGGTCACAGATTTTTTTTTGTTATTACTCTTATTTGGCCACAGTCTGTCTGCTGGCTATTGAGGAGTCACATCTTTCTGGAAGTCTTCACTCCCTAAGAGAAAAAGGAGAGGTTCCTGATGACTCTTAGGAATACAAGGGCTTTGTCACCTTTCAAATCTATTTTTCTCCCTTTGCCCTGGAAGAGTCTCTGGGAGACTGGAGCTGTTTGACTAATGGTAAATTATATTCATTAAACAAGTAATTTTGTGCTCCCTATAAAGGTTAGGGTACTCAATATTTTATAGTTGTTGGTAGGAAGTCAAGGGAGACTTCACGGAGAATTCTAACTGACCTTCAACACAGAATTCTAACTAAACATAACTAAACACAAATGCCTATAAAAATATTTGGTAGATCCTGGCTGTTTATTTATTTCTTTTTTCCATTTAAAAAAATAATTAATTAATTAATTTTTAGTTTTCAGAATTCACTTCCATAAGAATTAGAGTTCTAGGCAGAGCCAAGATGGTGGAGTAAAAGCAATGATTTGCCTGAACTTTCCCCCAAAACTCTTCAAATACCTTTAAAAAATGTCTCCAAAAAATTATAGAGCAGCATAACCCACAAAAAGACAGAGTAGAACAAATTTCTAGCCTAAGACAACCTGGATGGTTGATTGGAAAGGTGTGTTGTGCTGGCCTGGGAAAGGAGTACAGTTCAGCATGGACCTTGCAGGCAAAGACAGGATCTCAGCAAACCTGGAGCAGGCCTCCGGGGACTGAATCAAGGGGAGTTGTGGTGGTTTCCAGACTTCTCAACCCGCAAACATCAAAGACAACTTAGAAAGTCAGTAAGAAAGGACTGTCAAACCTCAGTGAGAGAGGGGCTTGGTCCAGCCTCAGACCTGGAACAGCCCTGGGGTGGCAGCTGCTTCCAGAACTCTCAACCCACAGACAGAGGGGGGATTGAGTGGCTGACAAGAGGGGGGATGGCAGGGATCTCTTTGCTGGTGCTAACTCAAAATTCTCTTGCTTGTCCCATGCTTGGATCTGAGTTGCTTTCCTGGATTTCAGTCCTGGGATGAGGAGGAGCTCAGGCATGGTGGAGCTTGTGGCAGAGGTGGAGAAAGAGTCCTCCTCACAATTCCAATTTAGAAAAGCATGCTTGTGATCACTCATATACCAGAGCACAGACCAGAAAAGGAGTAAACAGCCACCCCTTATCATACCACCTTAGAAGAACTGAAAATTTACAGGTCCCTAGAAGTATTTCTGAAAATAGCTGAACAAAGCCCCTGAAGCTTGGGACAGTACTTTGTCCACACTGGAAGCAGACCTCTACCTTAACAAAGAGTTTAATAGTCAAATAATTGTCTGGGAACATGAGCAAACAGCACAAAAAAAGTCTGACCATATAATCTTACTTTGGTAACAAAGAAGATCAAAACTTACAACCAGAAGAAAACAAAGTCAAAGTTCCTACATCTAAAACCTCCAAGAAAAATATGAATTGGTACCAGGCTGTGGAAGAGCTCAAAAAGGATTTTGAGAAGAAAGTAAGAGAAGTAGAGGAAAACTCAGAAGAGAAATGACAGTGATGCAATAAAATCATGAAAAACTAGTCAACAACTTGGTAAAGGAGACCCCAAAAAATACTGAAAAAATGATACCTTAAAAAATAGCCTAGATCCCAGGAGAAACCCTGGAACAGCTAAACCAGAAGAAAGATGGGGTGCAGCAGTCCAGTAGCCCAAGTAGCTTGAGGAATTAACAGGAAAGGCCCCTCTTACCCTGGGGAAAGGGGAGTAGTACAGAATAGGAGGCATCCCAGCAAGCTAGTGGAAAGCCCCACTTCAGCATACTAGGAGAAGAACCTGAAGCCCAGATGGTGGAGTAGGCAAATACCAAGACTTGGGTCCCTGAGTGACTCCCCAAGGGTGGGGTAACTGGTGGAAACCAGCTTGGAAAACCCCCAAGTGTCTTGGCATTCTAAAGCAACTGGCTCTCCCAGTGCCTCAGCAAAACTAAGGGAAGCAATGCTCCAAGGGACCCCATGCAGACAAACACCCTAACCATCCATCTGAAAGGAGCTGAAGAAAATGAAAAGAAAGGAAAAGGAGGCATCTTCCAGGGACCAGACTACCTAGAGTTCCAATGTTGCTGATTCCAGCCCAACACCAAATAAGCTGCCAGAACCCCACATCCTCCAACTGCCAACATTGGAGGCCCCAGCACACAAAGCTACCAACCAGACCCTAGGGTCCCAACACAAGAACCTTGGGTCAGTGCCCTCTGCTCCCCAGCAGGAGAGCTTAATCTCTTTAAAAGCCAGGAAATAAGCAAACACCACGAGCAAAAAGAAACATACAGTAGATTTTTATTATGAGACAAGTAAAGATCAAGGCAGAAATTCTGAAGAGGACATTGACAACAAACCCACATCTGGAACCTCAAAAGGAAATATGAACTGGTCTGAAGCCCAAAAAGCCTTCTTAGAAGAGCTGAAGAATGATTTTAAAGGTCAAATGAGAGAGGTAGAAGGAAAAATAGGAAAAGAAATGAGAGGTATGCAAGAGAGAGTCATTAGCTTGGAAAAGGAAGGACAAAAATTTACTGTAGAAAACAAGTCCTTACAAAATACAATGGGCCAACTGGGGAAAAAAAAGTACACTGAAGAAAACCAGTCCCTAAAAAATAAAATTGTCAAATGGGGAAGGAGGTACAAAATCTAATAGAAGAAAGCAATTTGTTAAAAATTAGAATTGGAAAAAAATAAAAATTAGAATTGGGCAAATGGAAGTTAATGACTCTATGAGAGAGCAAGAATCAGTCAAAAAAAACCCAAAAGAATGAAAAAATAGTAAAAATGTAAAATACCTCATTGGTAAAATAACTGACCTAGAGAATAGATCCAGGAGATACAATTTAAAAATGACTGGTCTACCTGAAAATCATGATGGAAAAGGGAGTCTTTCAGGAAATCATCAAGAAAAACTGTGCTGAGGTCCTAAAACCAGAAGGTAAAATAGCCATAGAAAGAATCCGATGATCACCTCCTGAAAGAGATCCCAAATTGAAAATATCAAGGAATATAACAGTCAAATTCCAAAATTAACAGGTCAAAGAGAAAATACTGCAAGCAGCCAGAAAGAAAGAATTTAAATATCATGGAACCACAGGCAGGATTACACAGGACCTTGTAGCTTCTACATTAAAAGACCATAGGTTATAAAATATGATATTCTGTAAGGCAAAATAGCTTGTATTACAACCAAAGATCAACTACTCTGTGAAAATGAGTCTGATCTTTCAGGGGAGGAGATGGATATTCAATGAAATTGGGTGCTTCCACACCTTCTAGATAAAAAGACCAAAGTTCAACAGAAAATTTGATTTTCAAATATAAGACTCAAGAGAGACAAAAAGATAAATAGGACAGAAAGATACAATATGTTGTTATTAAGGACAAACTGTTTACATCCTTACAAGGGAAGATGATACATATAACTCTTGAGAACTATATTGTTATTATACCATGTTAAGGGGGTATGCAAAAAGGGGGTGGGAATAAATTGACTTTGATGTAATGATGAAAAAAATCTAATCAAGTGGGTTAAATGGATCCAAGTAAGTGGATCAATCTGATCTAACTAAAAAAAATGTACTGAGAGAAAAGGAAAGGAGGAGGCAGACAAGGGTAAATTATATTACAGGAAAAGGCACAAAACCTATTACAGCAGAGGGAAAGAAGGTAGGAAGATGAGCGTTGTTTGAACCTTACTCTCATCAGATTTGGCTAAAGAAGGAAATAACACAATCAGTTAGGTATAGAAATCTAACATGCCCTATAGGCAGTAGGAGGGAAAAGGGGAAAGAAAAGGGAGGGAGGATCAAACGGAAGGAAGAAGTAGTAAAGTTAAAGGGGAAGAATGGGAGGGGGCTAATAGAAGGGAGGCAGTGGTCAAAATCAAAACATTAGAGAGGAGGGAAAAAGGGAAAGGAGAACAAAAAGCATAAACAGGGGGAAAAAAGGATGGAGGGAAAGACACAGACAGTAATCATAATTGTGAATGTGATAAATGAATGTAATGGAACACTATTGTGCTATAAGAAATAATTAACAGGCAGACTTCAGAAAAACCTGGAAAGACTTGTATGGTTTGATGCTGAGTGAAGTGAGCACAACCAGGGAAACATTACACACAGTAACAGCCACATTGTGAGATGATTAATATTGATAGATTTAACCATTCTCAGTACTACATGGATCTAAGACATCTCCAAAGGTCTCATTATGGAAAATGCTATCCACATCCAAAGAAAGAGCTAATCAAACTGATGCAGATCAAAGAAAGAAAACTAAAGAAAGAACTAATGCAGATCAAAGCATACTATTTGCTATTTTTTCTCTTCTATTGTGTTTTGTTTCCTCTTTCTGGTGATTCCTCCTATTAGTTCTAATTCTTACTTACAACATCACTAATGTGAAAATATATTTAATAGGAATGTATATGTATAGCCTATATTAGATTGCCCACTGTCTTGGGGAGTGAGGTAGGGAGGGAGGAGGAGAAAAATTTAAAACTCAAAAGCTTATGGAAGTGATTGTTGATAAATCAAAATAAAAATGTATACATATATACACATATATACATACACATACATATATACACACACATACACATAAATATACATATATATGTGTATATATATGTGTGTGTGTGTATATATGTATATATATACATATATATATATATGTATGTGAAAAAATAGCCTAACCCAAATGGCAAAAGAGCTCCAAAAAGCCAATGAGGAGAATAATGCCTTAAAAAGCAGAATTGGTCAAATGGAAAAGGAAGTCCAAAAGCTCAGTGAAGAAAATAATTCCTTAAAAATTAGATGAAGCAAATGGAAGCTAATGATTTTAGGAGAAATCAAGAAACTATGAAACAAAACCAAAAGAATGAAAAAAATAGAAGATAATGTGCTATATCTCATTGGGAAAAAAATTGACCTAGAAAATAGATCCAGGAGAGATAATTTTAAAATTGTTGGAATACCTGAAAGCCGTGATCAAAAAAAGAGCCTAGACATCATCTTTCAAGAAATCATCCAGGGGCTCAGATTCTTACAATCTAGTCACTGCCTCATTAATGTTCAGACTCCTTAAGAGTCTGCCTAATATGACTGATGTTCTTTATCTTTGGCTGAAAAAAGGCTTGGGTCAAATTCTTTTGGGCAGGATCCATGTGTTGTGATTTTGTGTTCCCTGCACCCCTAAACCTCAGCATTTTGGTGGTGCATACAGGGAAACTGCCTAATCCCAAGCTCTTCTTCAGCCAAGACTGGAAGGTATGTAAGCCTCCCCGCCCCTTTCTTGCTTTGCAGTTGGGGTCACTCTCCAAGCTCTAATGCTTAGAGATGCTTTTTGGGCAGACAATTACAAGCTGTCTCAGACTCAGCCTGACATTGTCAGGCTCTTGGTCCACTGGTTTGGGTAGAGGCCATGGACTTGGGTACACCTTCCATAGCACAGAGAACAAGGACAGACTCTCTACCTGGAATCATATGCCCAATTCTATCAATTCTTTCAGTGCTAGGGAATTGGGGAAAACTGCAGTTGCTTTTTGGTTCTCTGAGGCTTACTTACTCCCTTCCCTCTACACCTCTGAATCCTCCTTCATGGAGGTTACAGAGAAAAGTTAGAACAGCTAAAAACATGTTAATAGATTCTGGAGATTTTGTGATCAATCATTAAGGAGTTTTGAAATACCCCTTACAACCCTGGTCAGTCCTTTCCCTTGAGTCAAGAGGGTATCTGTTAATGCCTCTTATAAGAAAAGAGAGTTTCACCCTTTCCCCCTCACTTTTGATTTCACCCTCCCCCATCTGGGGAAAGGAAGGAGAAGGGAGAGGCAGCAGCTAAGTTGTGAATACCACTGGCAATGGCCTTGGACCCTGGGGCAACCTTTGCCTGGAAACATCACCCAGGTTCAGTACATCATGCTCCAGGTAAAGAAGCTAGACTTTGAACTTGGGTTAAATGAAGGAAGGAAGAAAGGAAGGAAGGAAGGAAGGAAATAAGGAGTGAAGGAAGGAAGGACAGAAGGAAATAAGCATTTTTTAAGTGACTACTATGTGCCAGACACTGTGGTAAGCACTTTACAAATCTCTCTTCTGGTACAACCAGATCCCTCAGCCAATCCACCATCATCATCCTCATCTCACCCAGAGGACAACCAAGGAAGTTTTATTAAATTGTATTTATTATAGCTCAATAAATGAGGGATCTATTTTTTTTTTAAAAGTGAATAAACTTGAATGATTTTTAGTTTAACTCCGCACAATTAAAGTGAATGAAGACTGATGGATTGACTTAGTTTTTCTCAGCAATACAATGATCCAAGACAAGACCAAAGACATGATGGAAAATGCTGTCTACATCCTGAGAAAGAACTGATGGAATCTGAATGCAAATTGAAGCATACCATTTTGACTTTCTTTATTTTATTATTTTTATAGTTTCTTCCTTTTGCAAACTGTAATTGTTTTGCATACTCTTTCTTCTTTCACAACATGAATAATATGGAAATAAGTTTTACATGATTTCAGATATAAAACCTATTTCAAATCCCTTACCTTCTTAAGAAGGGAGGTGGGTAAGGAAGGAGGGAAAAAATTTGGAACTCAAAGTTTTATAAAAAATGAATGTTAAAAAATTTCTTTGCATTTAATTGGAAAAAAATAAACTACTATTAAAAAAGTGGAAAAAATAGAAATCATCAAGGGAAACTACCCTGATAATTGAGAATCAGAGGGTAAAATAGAAATTGAAAGAATCCACCAATCACCTCCTGAAAGATATCCTCAAAGGAAAATTCCTAGGAATATTATGGCCAAATTTCAGAGTTCTCTGATCAAGGAGAAAATATTGCAAGCAGCCAGAAAGAAACAACTCAAGTATTGTGGAAACACAATCAGGATAACACAAGATTTAGCAGCTTCTACATTAAGGGGCCAGGGCTTGGCATATGATATTCTGGAGGACAAAGGAGCTAGGTTTAAAACCAAGAATCAACTACCTAGCAAAACTGAGCATAATCCTTCAGGGGAAAAAAATGGACATTCAGTGAAATAGATCACTTTAAATCATTCTTCAAGCAAAGACCAGAGCTAAATAGAAAATATGACTTTCAAATACAAGACTCAAGAGAAGCATGCAAAGATAAACAGGATAGAGGAATCATGAGGGACTTACTGAAGTTGAACTTGTTATATTCCTACATGGAAAGATGAAATTTGCAAATCATGAGGCCTTTGTCATTATTCGAGTAGTTGGAGGGAACACACACACACACACACACACACACACACACACACAATATATAGACAAAAGGCACAGGGTGAGTTGAATATGAAGGGATTATATCTCAAAAATATAATTAAGGTGTGAGAGAGTATTGTACTGGGAAAAGGAAAAAAGGGAGAGGTAGAATGGAGTAAATTATCTCACATAAAAGAGGGAAGAAAAAGCTTTTACTGTGGAGGGGAACAGGAGGGAGGTGAGAGGGAATGCATGAGTCTCACTCTCATCAGATTTTGGCTTAAGGAGGGAATAACACACAGACTCAATTGGGTATGAAAATTTATCTTACCCTACAAGAAAATAGGGGGGAAGGGGAAAAGAGAGGGGGATGATAGAAGGGAGAACAGATTGTGGGAGGGGGCAATCAAAAGCAAACACTTTTTAAGAGGGACAGTGACAAAAGAGAGAATAGAATAAATGGAGGGTGGGATAGGATGAAGGGAAATATAGTTAGTTTTACACAACATGGATATTATGGAAGTGTTTTGCATAACTAACCATGTACAACGTGTATTGAGTTGCTTGCCTTCTCAATGAGAGTGAGTGGGCAAGGAGGAAGGAACAGAATGTGGAACCCAAAGTTTTAAAAACAAATGTTAAAAATAATGTTTTACATGCAACTAGGAAATAAGATTTACAGGCAATGAGATTTAGAAATCTATCCTTCCTTACAGGAAAATAGAAGGAGAAGAGGATAGGAGAAGTTGGGGGTGGTGATAGAAAGGAGGACAAATCAGGGGAAGGGGTATTCAGAATGCCCACCATCTTGGGGTGGGAGGGGAGATATGGGGAGAAAATTTGGAACTCAAAATCTTTTGGAAGTGAATGTTGAAAACTAAAAATAAATTAATTAATTGAAAAAAAGAAAAAAATTGAGTTCTAAGTTTTTTCCCTTTCCCTCCCCTCCCCCCACCACAAAATGGCATACAATCTGATACAGGCTCTACAAATACAGTCATATTAAACATATTTTCACATTAGTCATAGTGTAAAGAAGGATTATAAGCAATGGAAGAAATCACAAGAAAGAAGAAACAAAAAAAGAGAGAGAGAGCAAATAATATACTTTGATCTATATTCAGACTCCATAGTTCTTTTTCTGGATATAGACAGCATTTTCCATAATTTGTTTTTTGGAGTTGTTTTTGATCCTTGCATTGCTCTGAACAGCTAAGTCTATCAAAGTTAGTCATCACACAACGTTGCTGTTGCTGTGTACAATGTTCTCCTGGTTCTGCTCACTTCACTCAGCATCAGTTCATGCATGTCTTTCCAGGTTTTTCTGAAATCCTCCTGCTCACCATTTCTAATGGAACAATAGGACTGCATTTTATAACGTTCTCTGTTTCTTGTTTGGTCATAAATTCTTCCCCTTTCCATAAAGCTGACAGGTAAACTATTCCTTACTGTCCCAGTTTGCTTATAGTATCAGCCTTTATATCTAAATCATATACACATTTTGACTTTATCTTGGTAAGATATTGGTCCATGCCTAGTTCATGCCATACCATTTTCCAGTTTTCCCAGCAGTTTTTGTCAAATAGTGAGTTCTTATCCCAGAAGCTAGAGACTTTGGGTTTATCAGAGAGTAGATTACTATAGTCATTGACTACTGTGTCTTGTGTACCTAATCTATTCTACTGATCCACCACTCCATTTCTTAGCCACTACCAAGTAGTTTTGATGATTGTTGCCTTATAATACAACTTAAGATTTGGTGTAGGTAGGCTATAAATAATTTTAAAATGGCTTATTGGCTAAAGAAGCCAGATATATCTGTGGACTTATATATAACACAGCAAGTCAATATTGAATCAAACATTTCAGTAACAATGAGTCAAATTATAGTAAAATTCAGTAGTGAAGGCCTCCTGAGAGGGAACTACCCTGAATGATAGGATCACATTTCTCTTTTCCTCCTCCCACCAATCCACTAGGTGATGCCCTTGTGAGCTTTGAAAAGTTAAAAGAAGATAGCTCCTCTCAGTTCCTTGGGTGACCCTGGAGCAGAAGTGGCTGATGATAATGTCTGCATTGAGAGCTGAGACATTTATTCAGTTGTGTTTGACTTTTTGTGACCTCCTTTCAGGTTTTCTCAACAAAGATACTGGAGTGGTTTGCCATTTCCTTCTCCAATTCATTTACAGATGAGGAAATTGAGGCAAATGGGTGTAAGTGATTTGCCCAGGGTCATATAGCTAGTAAGTGTCAAGAGAATAAGATAGTGTTCTAGCCACACTGGTAGTGTTCCATGAGGCAAACTTATGAATGGGCACAGATAAGAAACTCACATAGGTTGGATAGGCATGATTGGGTTGAGTCTTGTGTCCCTTGGGTCAATGAATTACAAATCTACTGTATCATTTTATGGTTCATAGAATCTTTTATGTATATTAGCTAATTTGATCCCCATAGCTGCTTTACAAATGTGAATTTTCTTAATATGAACAGTAGTAGCGCAGTCTTATTTGGTACCATGGAAGGGAGATTTAGAAAAGCACCAAAATAAAGAAGACTTTATTTTGATTTGAAGGTCTTTCATTTTACTATTTGTGTGTAACCTTAGGCAACTTATGTTGCCTCTCTGGGAAGCTCTAAAGTACAGAATACTAAAATTTTATCTTACTTCATCATCTCTGCTTTACTTTTTCTTTTAAACTATAACAGAAGATGAAGGTACACTTATCATGGCCTAGGAATTGTGAGAATGTTTTGAAAGCATTATTAAAGAGACTTCGGAGAAAGTTAGACACTTCATGGCTTTTCTGGGGAAACTAAGGGAAACATTTTTTTTTAAATTTTAACTTTTTTATTGCAAAGGTACCCGTAGCAAATATGGCCATTAGAGATAAAGTTCTTGGTGTTTAAGAAGCACAGGATAATTTAGTGAAAATAAATAGATTTAGAATTGGTTAACAGGAGTTGTAGTACATTCATTAGCTATATCATCTGGACAAAATTTCTGAGCCTCAATTTCTTCATCAGTAAAATTGTGATAAGAATACTCATAACACAACACACAGGGTTATTGTGAGGAAAGCACTATTTAAGTTGTTCTTCATAGAAGCTTTTTCTTGAACTATTATCCCAATAGCACCTGAAACTTCACATTTTTGTTTGTTTTGTTAAGATTTATGATTTGTCTGTGCAGGGAAATTGCTCAGCTATGAAGTTTTATATAGAGAAAGTTGCTCAGGGACAATGAAGTTAAGTAATTTTCTCTTGTTTGCACCATCAGCATATGTCAGAGATAGTATTTAAACCAAGGTATTTCTGACCTGTTGGTTGGTTATGTGCTACATCGAGTTTCACCTTTTTCTTGCTAATATTCAAGTTATATTTGTCTTTAAATTTAAGGAACCAATCCTTATTTGATACAATTTTTTATCCAAGGTTTTTCTTCATTATGTAAGAAGGCCTTAAAGATCTGCCTTGAAAAATGGTGACCAAAATCAAAGATATGAGGCACTGACTGTTTCATCCCAAACCATTCAAAATAAAAAGCTTTTTCATCTCACTCACAATAACTACTTTTCAGTATGTATGTATGCAAATAGGTAGATATATGACAAATATATCTTATATCTAGCTATCTATATACACATATGTACATATATACAAATGTATATATTATAAATATATGGTTTAATGGATGGGGAGGTAGGGAGACATAGAAAAATTATTATAAGGAGGATAGTGGGGGAAAGAAAACAAAGGAAACTTCATGAAGGGTATATCAACTTTTTTCCATCTTCTCTTCAACAAAGAATTTAACACACTTTGCTGTGAACTGGGTGAACTGAAGAGTATAAATTAGAAAGATCAACCATGAATATGGTACTGGCTTACTGTTATTTTCTAAAGATTCAATACATTAGGAAATTGAATAACGAGTAAGGATCTGTTTTACACAGTCATAACAGAATTTATATAGCCAAATAAGCATTATAATTTCCAATTTTCCTCTTAAAAGACTACAGACTTGTTAAAATGATTCTTCTTTTGCCAGTGACATGTTTCTAACTAGGATTATAGATTTAGAGGTGGAAGAGGCCTCAGAAAACACGAAGACCAAATCTTCTCTTTTTATAAGAATTAAAAATCCCAGACGAATGAATTAAATTGCCCAAATTAACACAGATGTTAAGTGGCAAAGGTGATATTCAAACACATCAGCTGGCTCCAAGTCCAGTCATCTCCTCACTGAACCACTTTCTTGGAATAATTTTCACATTCTCTTAGCCATGACAGGAGGAAAAAAAGAGGAGGGGGAAAAAGACTAATCTCTCCACTTAAAATCCCAGGATACCATTTTTGGTTTAGTGCAAAACAATAAAAAAATAAACAAATAACTGCATTTTCCTCACCTAATATATTCAAGGCACTGTCCTATTTTCTGGGAATTAAACAAGTAAAAACAAAATGGACTCTGCTTAGGCATGCAACATGAACACAAAAAATCTTTAATGAATGAATGACACAAGAAAATAAATAAAAGGCTAGATAAGCTAATAAATGCAAAGATCAATAAATAAATAAATAAATAAATAAATGATTAGATGGAGAGAGAAAGAGAATTACTAATAAGTAGAAGTCAGACCAGCTTCCCTGAGGAGATAGACATTGAGCTGAGACTTCAAAGAAGTTCAGGATTCTGAGAGAATTTAATCCAGTAGAGCATTGCATCTCTAGGAAACAGACTGGGCAAATGAATGGAGGTGGTAGATGGAATGATGAGTTTGTGGAATCTCTTCTATCTAGTTTACCTGAAATATGGTGTTTGAAGAGACATTATGTAACTTTTAAAAAGGCTGCAGGGACTCCAAGATGAAGCACTGATGAGCAGAAGAGTATCATGGTCAGACCTGTGCCTTGGGAAGATGATTTCGGCAGTCGTGTGGAGAATGAACTGATAGTTGGAGATATTAAATCAGAAAGACTAATTAAAAGTTTCTGGAAATAGTCTAGGTAAGGGGTAATTATGGATTGAACCTAATGTAATGACCTCCAGGCAATAGTTACAATTTCTTTCAGGGCACAAACACAAAGCTTTAGAAGTTTGTACAGATATTTTAGAGTTTACCAATCTACTGGCATGACTCAAAAATCAAGGGTCAGGTTTTGGCCTTTTCTGGTCAGTGGAGTGCCTGTTAGCTCAGGCTGCAGTATAAAGATGTCTAAGTCTTGGAACCAGACCCACCCATACCATACCCATAACCAATCATGAAAATGGCACAGAAATGGCATAAAAGAAACCTAGGTCACAGAGATACAAGCCTCTGAAAGGAGTTGACCTCAAGTTTTTGAGAAACATGTGCTTTGCCAAGAAACACAACAAGAAGGGGCTGAAGAAGATGCAGGCCAACAATGCCAAAGACTTCAAAGCCTGAGGAGAGGCCATCAAGGCCCTGAGCATGAAGTCTTCCAAGGCCAAGCTCCTCAGGCTAGTGCCAAGATCCCTAAGGCCAATGCCCAGCATTCTGTCCACAAGGTGACCACCAAGCGTTCAGATCCTAGAGTCGGCACCAAATGTCCAGGCCCCAGGATCACAAAGCCTGACTCTGAGGTTGTAGAACCACTAACCCCAAGGCTTCCAAGTCCACAAAGGCTGCCAACTCTGCCACCAAGGTCAGTAAGTCTGATCCCAAGGTTACCAAACCGTGTCCCAAGGCCAGCAAAGCTGATGCCAAGGTTGCCAAGTCCAATCCCAAGGCAACCAAGTCTGATTCTAAGGCCACAAAGCCCAGCGATTCCAAGGCTATTAAGACTGCTGATCCCAAGCTTGCCAACTCCAAACTCAAAGAAGCTGGGGCTAAAGCTGCTAGTCCCAAGTCTTCAAAATAGGTGCTTCAGGATAGAAGGACTTGTTTAAGCCCTAAACAACCTTTTTTTTCCTAGTCAGCATATGATTATTCTCTATTCACTGTTTTGTACAAATAAAGAAAATGGTGAGTCAAAAAAAATCAAGGGTTAGCCTCATAACAAAAGAAGACATTGGAACAAGACTTTTCTTGTTTTTTTGGAGAAAACACACACACACACACACACACACGGAATATGTATGGAATGTAATAGCGAAAATGCTAGTATTTTTTTTTTAATTTAACAGAATAGTATAAATCAGGTTAATCCTCCTGTATCAGAAATGAGAGCCAGTGTCAATTTATTGGGAAGTTTAAATTGGTGAAAGAAAAATCTCATGGAGTTTGCATTGAAATGGGGTATTAAGGAAGATTTGAGAACTGAAATTTTAATCCAAGGCCAACAATGACTTAGTCATGTTTGCCATTGAACTTCAATGTTTAGATTTGATTAGTATCCAGCCACAATTTTGTTTTAATAGGATAGTTACATCCTATTCCATCTTACTTTGTTTGGAGAATAATATATAGTTAAAGCTTTCTTTTGTGGACATAATTTAGCTCTGTAACTTTGTAAGTTTCCCATGATATAACTCAAACTGCAAAGTCCCATGGTTATAGGTTGTAGTGTTCTTCTTGTCTTCCTATCACCTCATCCCCTCTCCATCCATGTTCCAAATGCAAAAGAATCACTAAGACCTCATGGCATCTCCACTCTTAATTGCAATGGAGGTTCTGAGAGTCAGGAAACCTTAAAGTCAACTTGCCTCTTACATATATGGCTGGTCCTTTAAGCTCTCATTGTCCCAGAAGAAATTTCCTCTTTCAAAATTTCCTGCACCAATGAAATGATAAGTCCAATAAAAAATAAAACAAAACAAAAATCTTCTATATGGAGTATATAAACTTGGCCACAGCTCAGTTTTTGTTTTTGTTTTTTGCCAAACTAAATAACAAAACAACTTGACAAGATGTTTTTTCTATATCTGCTATGTGTTTCTAATTACAGTAACAGTACTTTATTTTTACATGTTGAAAAGTAGTGAATTGTAGTCAATAATAAACAAGTCTTAGAAATATGAAGACCTTGTTTCCAGTACTTCCAGTACTGGGCCACCATAACCCTGGACATCCCTTATCCTCTCAGTAACCAGGGAAACTCTTTAAGATTATAAATTGCAGTCTCAGTTAGATGGCGCATTGGATAGAGCACCGACCCTGAAGTCAGGATGGACCTGAATTCAAATCTGGCCTCAGACCAAACACTTGACACCTACTAGCTGTGTGACCCTGGGCAAGTCACTTAACCCCAATTGCCTAAAAAAAAATTTAAAAAAGGATTATAAATTGCAGATTTGACTATGAATTGAAGATCTTCATTCTTAGAGGGATTTTTCTATACTTTGAAATCAAAGATCTGAAGCAAAATGATGTCTGCATGATATTTAACAGTTCTTCAATCACTTGCTCATGGATTTTCTTTTTTGATCCTTGACATGACCCTGTGAAGTAGAATGCCAACTCTTACTGATGCCATTTTATAGAGGAAGAAATTAAAGTTCACAAATCAGCTATTCTCCCATGGTCACTTGAATCCAAATTCCATGATTCCAAGTTCACTGCTTTCTCTGCTATACCCAAATCTGTCTGAATCCCTAGAACCTAACTTAACTATGACAACCAACAAAATGACAACATTTTGATCATCTGCCTCCTTCAGAGAAGTTTACATGTATGTATATGTACAAAAAAAAAGTATGTGTGCCAAGGAGAAATCTATAATGTACTTCTGGACCCATACCCCTAAGACCTTATGTTTTTTCTAACGTCATTTCACATATTCAGAAACAAATCCTTGCCATTCTTAATTAAGTTTTAGAATTTGTACTTGGTATTTAAGTTAAATTCAAATAGATGAAGATTTTTTTTCAAATGTAACACAGATTTTTATGCCATATATGTGAAAGTTTAGTGCAGTTTGGGCCATACATCCTGAGGACACGTGTTCCCAAGATCAAGAGGCTAGAGATGGAGGCTTGAAAGTACAGGCAGAAATTTTACATTGTCCTCCTCCTTGATCATCACTCCCCACAATGATTTCCACCTTACCTGGATCCTTATGGGCTTGGGGGAACGAAAGCAGAAGGATCATGAGGAACTAGGAAGGTAGAAACTGATGAAGTTACCTTCATGCAGAGCAGGGATGGTGGGGAGGTCATCAGCAGTTTCAGCGTGTATTGAGTCAGGCTGGTGTGGACAATATACACTAATCATATTCAGCACTGAATCTACACAGCTAAAAATCATTTAACCTTGAGCAGATAGTAATCTTCCTTTCTTCATTGTCTTTCCCTTGCTCTGGAAAGGATGATTGCATTTACTTTCAACCTGATGATTCTCCTCAGGGCTTGGGTGATGTTTACATTTGTTCTAAAAGTTTACTTTGCTTCTTAAGCTGGCAAATATGATAAGATGGTTTAGCAACAGAATTTCTAAATTCTGTTTCTTATTGCTTGAATGAAGTTTCAAGGAAGCAATTGGGAAATACCTGGGTGGAAAGAAAGAATTAAAATAATTGTATCTATAGTAGATAATAAAGTGAGATTTCTGGCTGTAGGCTTATATTCAAAAGAGAGAGTTATTGATTTTTTAACAACTGCTACATTCATCTGGAGTTCTTTGGACATCAAAAAATTTTGGTAACACCAGAGAACACCTGGGAGTGGTGGCCAGGTAGCTAGGAGCAGCTCTTAGCTGGAAAGGAAAGCATGACAGAAGAAAGGGCATCAAGAGAGTGACTAGGGGAGAGTCATATCCACAGTCAATCACGGGGTTGTGCAGACCATATAAATATCTGTGGAGGGGACAGGGGAATTAGGGTTAGGTGATTGAGAGATCTGTGATCATGCTCACAAATGCAATTGGTCTTATATTTGTACATGCTTCTAGAAGCATCAGTCAAAGAGAGCAATTCATTCATTAATGAACAAGATTACAACTTAAAAAAAGATAAATGATTTCAAATACTATTTAATGTTTCCAGGGCTTGGTGTAGCTCTTGGTACATAGTAGGTTCTTAATTATTTCTTGTTGACTGATTAATGAGATGTCCTTGGCTGATCTGGCTACTTTTTCACATTTCTGCATCTTAACCATAGTAGCTAACATATGAGATCATTTTCTTCTCTACCTAGTTCTCTTCTAAATCTCTCAGTTTTTGTTTCTGAAGCTAGTATAAAAGTTCAAGGTCCATTATCATACTCCTAATACAATGTCTAATTCCACTAGTCCAAATATCTGCCATTACTTTCTCATACAAACAGAACATCTGGGATTCAACAAGAGTGGCAATTCCTTCACCTGACTTAGATTGACACATTTTTCTAATGTATTAAAATATATCATAAATATTAATTTAAAGCTGGAAGAGGTTCAAAAAAGTCAATTAGTCTGAACTCATTTTATAGCTGAGAAAACTGAGGCAAGACAGACTAAATAATTTGTACAAAGTTACATAGTGGGTTAGTATGAATATGGATTTCTGTCTTTTGACTCTAAATCCAGAATTCTTTCTACCATCCCTCACAGTTTCCCATAAATTATAGGGAAACATCTTCCTAGGAAACAATTCCAATGGTGATATTGCTTCTCCAACACTAACAATTTCACCATCATCCAGGTCTTCTTGAATCCAGCCTCAGCACTTTATCATTAATATCATGTTGCTTACTCAGGTAATACCTTAAAATTGATTCTTACTGAATTATATTTTACAAGTGAAAGAAAACCTACAAATCATCTAATCCAACCTCATTTTGCAGGTGGGGAAACTGAGACACAAAAAGTTGGCATAGCCATTTAGTAGTAGAGATAAATTTAGAACCAAAGCACCCTGACTCCTGGCCCTGTGGTATTTCCACTGCATCTATGTTAACTCCTCATCAAGTATATACATATATTCAATATATTCTTTTTAAATCGAATTGAATATATGCACATGTGCTATTTTGCTTATTTTTCCTTTAAAATACTAACTCAACTAAAAAAAAAACATTTTCTCCTTGAGAGGGAAAAATTCAAATTATTATTATTCCAAGTCTCAGTAAATATGAAAAGGTGACAAATCTGCCTAAACAAATTCCAATGTGTTCATACATTTTTTTAAAATAAATACTGGAAAATGAGAGCAAATAGTACTGATTCTGTTCTACAGGAAGGGCATTAGAGGGAGCAGTTCTTCAAAAACATATATTTAAAAGAAAATGCTATGCAAAAGTACAGGACTGAAAAGAAATATGAATTTTGTTAAAACAAAAACAACAGATACATGTGACTTAAATACAGTTCGTATTTTTTCATTAACATTTTATTCACTCCAACACCAAAATGAATATTTCATTGTTCCAAAATGATGTTGCATTTCAAGGCATAACTAGGCACAATATTATGAGATCTTGAATAATAGGTAAAAGTGAAAAAAATGGTTCCTTGCTGAAAGGAAGAAACAGGAGTTTCTTTCTCCTGTCCTACTCCTTTCCCAAAGAAATCTGGAAAGTTTGCTTTGTGGCTCCCTCTTTTGGCATCTCAATGATACCTTTCTTTTTCTCCTGAGTTACTCTTCCTCAGTTCTTTGTGGACAGGAATGCAAGTTGTTGCTGCTGTTGTAGTGGTAGTGGTTGTGGTTATGGTCCTTTTTTTTTCTTCTTTTATTTACATCTTGCTATGCTGTCTCTGAAATCAACACACTCTGTTAATTTGGGTATAATGAGATGTGTACTTCCACCCCTCCCTGTCACCTGATAAGTCACTATAGACTGCCATACTAAGGATTTTGGTTTCGTCTGTATTTATACTCATCTCTTACCAACTCTAGATCACAGCCTTTTTCTGGCCTTGTACATGGTTTTTGAGAGTTTCTGTGGTCCAAAACTTACACACCACTACATAATCTCAAGTCTTTAATACAGTGGGTACATTCTGAGCCTTTTCCTGGGCATTTAATTATATCTAGGTGGAACACAATTCAGAGGGAGAAAGAGTAGAGAAGATACACCTCACTTTTATAGTAGATTACAGAGCACCATCTTGTGGAATTTAGGGGAATGGATGGCCCAAGAAAGAGTGAAGAATCAAGGTCTTGGGTCAGATGAGAGGGAAGAATCATTACTTCTTCTTGCAAAACTGTACATATTATTGGACATACCAGAGGCTGCCCTAAGCCACTGAATCTCCCAATCCTTTCAACTGATTTTTGTAGTTGTCTAGATTTCTAGTTACTACTCCACAACATGATAAGACTCTTCAAATGTACTTAGGCAGGTCTTTGGAAGACAGGCATAAAATCCTTTACCAATCCTAAACAAAGGCTCAAAATAAAGTGAAAGGTTGCATAGGAGGTTGGGCAAGGGAGTTCCCTGATCAATGTTATAAATTTAGAGACAGGTGAAACTTCCTTCAGTACTTTGATGATCTCTTCCAGTGGAGGCTATGGTAATAACTCCTGGGTACTTTCTAGAAGTTGGGCTTCATTGATACTGACTGAAATATGTCCCCCATTTCTTTTTTTTTAAAATTAATTAATTTACTTTCAGTTTTCAACAATCACTACCATAAGCTTTTTAGTTTTAAATTTTCTCCCCTCTTCCAGCCTCCTTCCCCAAAATGGCAGGCAATCTAATATAGGTTGTACATATGCATTCCTATTAAACATATTTTCATGTTAGTAATGTTGTAAAGAAGAATTAGAACCAATAGGAGGAACCACAAGAAAGAAGAAACAAAACAAAACAAAAGCAAAGAAATAAAAAAAGCAAATAATACACTTTGATCTGCATTGAAACTCCATAGTTTTTTTTCTGGATATGGATGGCATTTTAAAAAAAACTTATTTAAATTAATTTATTTTTAATTACAACAATCATTTCCATAAGTTTTTGAGTTTTAAATTTTTCTCCCCCTCCCTACCCACCTCCCTTCCCAAGATGATGCACAATCTGATATGCTATACATATACATTACTATTAAACATATTTTCACATTAGTGATGTTGTAATTAAGAATTAGAACCAATAGGAGGAACCACCAGAAAGAGGAAACAAAACACAACAAAAGAAAAAAAAGAGCAAATACTGTGCTTTGATCTGCATTCAAACTCCATAGTTCTTTCTTTGGATGTGGATAGCATTTTCCATCATGAGGCTTTTGGAGATGTCTTAGATCCATGTATTGCTGAGAAGGGTTAAGTTTATCAATATTAGTCATCTTACAACGTGGCTGTTATTGTATATAGTGTTCTCCTGGTTCTTCTCACTTCCCTCAGCATCACACCATACAAATCTTTCCAGCTTTTTCTGAAGTCAGCCTGTTCATCATTTCGTATAGTACAATAGTATTCCATTACATTCATATACCACAACTTGTTCAGCCATTCCAATTGATGGGCATCCTCTCAGTTTGCAATTGTTTGCTACCACAAAAAGAGGTGGTATAAATATTTTTGTACAATGTGGGTCCTTTTCACATTTGTATGATCTCTTTGGGATATATCACTAGAAGTGTTATCACTGGATCAAAGGGTATGCACACTTTTATAGCCCTTTGGTCATAGTTCCAAATTGTTCTCCAAAATGGTTGGATCATTTCACAACTCCACCAACAATGCATTAGTGTTCCAATTTTCTCACATCTTCTCCAACATTTATCATTTTCTTGTTTTGTCATCTTAGTCAATGTGATAGGTGTGATGTAGTACCTCAGAGTTGTTTTGATTTGCATTTCTCTAATCAATAATGATTTAGAGCATTTTTTCATATGACTATAAATGGTTTTAATTTCTTCCTCTGACAACTGTGAGTTCATATCCTTTGACCATTTATCAATTAGGGAATGACCTGTATTCTTATAAATTTGACTTACTTCTCTATATATTTTAGAAATGAGACCCTTATCAGAGAGACTGGTTGTAACAATTCTTTCCCAGTTTTCTGCTTCCCTCCTAATATAGGTTGCATTTGCTTTGTTTGTGCAAAAACCTTTCAATTTAATGTAGTGAAAGTTATCCATTTTGCTTTTCATAATGTTTTCTATCTCATCTTTGGTCATAAATTCTTCTGTTCCACATAAATCTGACAGGTATACTATTCCTTGCTCTCCCCATTTGCTTACAGTATCAGCCTTTATGTCTAAATCATGAGCCAATTTTGACTTTATTTTGGTATCTGGTGTGAGATTTTGATCTGCCATACTCTTTTCCAGTTTTTCCAGCAGTTTTTTTCAAAGAATGGGTTCTTATCCCAGAAGCTGGAGTCTTTGGGTTTATCAAATAATAGATTGCTATAGTCATTGACTACTGTGTCTTGCATAACCTATTCCACTGATCCACCATTCTATTTCTTAGCCAGTACCAAGCAGTTTTGATGATTGATGCTTCATAATACAATTGAAGATGTGGAAGGCCACCTTTCCCTGCATTTTTTTCATTAATTCCATTGATATTCTGGACCTTTTGTTCTTCCAAATGAAAATTGTTATTATTTTTTCTAACTCTATAAAATAAGTTTTTGGTGGTTTGATTGGTATGGCACTGAATAAGTAAATTAGCTTAGGTAGAATTGTCATTGACCAACTGACATTTTTCCAATTATTTAGATCTGATTTATTTTGTCGGAAAAGTATTTTGTAATTGTGTCCATATAGTTCCTGGGTTTGTTTTGGGAGGTAGACTCCTAAATATTTTATGTCTACAGTAAGTTTAAATGGAATTTCTCTTTCTATCTCTTGCTGTTGGGCTTTGTTGGTAATATATAGAAATTCTGATGATTTATGTAGGTTTATTTTGTAGCCTGCAACTTTGCTAAAGTTGTTTATTATTTTGAGGAGTTTTTTACTTGATTTTCTAGGATTCTCTAAGTACATCATCATGTCATCTGCAAAGAGTGATAGCTTTGTTTCTTCTTTGCCTATTCTGATACCTTCAATTTATTTTTCTTCTCTTATTGCTAAAGCTAATGTTTCCAGTATGACATTGAACAACAGTGGTGATAATGGACATCCTTGTTTGGCCCCCAATCTTATGGGAAATATATCTAGCTTGTTCCCATTATATATGATGCTTGCTGAAGATTTTAGGTAGATGCTATTTATTATTTTAAGTAAGACTCCATTAATTCCTATGCTCTCTAGTGTTTTTAATAGGAATGGGTGTTGCATTTTGGCAAAAGCTTTTTCTGCATGTATTGAGATGATCATGAGGTTTCTGTTAGTTTTGGTGTTGACAAGATCAATTATGCTGATAATATTCTTAATATTCAACCAACCCTGCATTCCTGGCATAAGTCCTAACTATTCATAGTGTATTATTCTTGTGATAAGTTGCTGTCATCTATTTGCTAATATTTCATTTTAATTTTTCGCATGTGTATTCATTACAGAAATTAATCTATAATTTTTTTCTTTGTTTTTTACTCTTCACAGTTTAGGTATCAGCACCATATTTGTATCATAAAAAGAAATTTGATAAGACTTCTTTTTTGCCTGTTTTCCCAAATAGTCTATATAGTACTAGAATTAATTTTTCTTTAAATGTTTGATAGAATGCACTCACAAATCTATCTGGCCCTAGAGATTTTTTCCTAGGGAGTTCATTGATTGCTTGTTCAATTTCCTTTTCTGAGATGGGTTTATTTAGGTATTTTGCTTCCTCTTCAGTTAATCTGGGCAATTTATGTTTTTCTAAATATTCATGCATTTCACTAAGATTATCAAATTTATTAACATACAGTTGGGGAAAATAGTTCCTAATTATGCTTTTAGTTTCCTCTTCATTGCTGTTGAATTCACCCTTTTCATTTTTGATACTGGTAATTTTCTTTTTTTCTTTCTTTTTTAAAATTAAATTAACCAAAAATGTATCTATTTTATTTTTTTCATAAAAATAGCTCTTAGTTTTATTTACTAGTTCAAGAGTTTTCTTAATTTCAATTTTATTAATCACTCCTTTTGTTTTCATTCTAATTTGGTATTTAATTGGGGATTTAAGAAAAATATGGATCAGTCCCAGGCCTTGGAAGAGCTCAAAAGGGATTTTGAGAAGCAAGTAAGAGAAGTAGAGGAAAAACTGGAAAGAGAAATAAGAGAGATGCAAGAAAATCATGAAAAACCCATGAAAATCATGGGTCTCCTTTAGCAATAGCTTGCTAAAGGAGACCCAAAAAATACTGAAGAAAATAACACCTTAAAAAATAGCCTAACCCAAATGGCAAAAGAGGTCCAAAAAGCCAATGAGGAGAAGAATGCCCTAAAAAACAAAATTGGCCAAACGGAAAAGGAAGTCTAAAAGCTCACTGAAGAAGACACTTCCTTAAAAATTAGAATAGAGCAGTTGGAAGCTAGTGACTTTATGAGAAATCAAGACACTGTAAGACAAATCCAAAAGAATGAAAAATTAGAAAATAATGTGAAATATCTCATTGGAAAAGCAACTGATCTGGAAAATAGATCTAGGAGAGAGAATTTAAAAATTATTGGACTATCTGCAAGCCATGATAAAAAAAAGAGCCTAGACATCATCTTTCAAGAAATCATCAAGGAAAACTGCCCTGATATTTTAGAACCAGAGGGCAAAATAAAAATTGAAAGAATCCACCAATCTCCTCCTGAAAGACATCCCCAAAGGAAAACTCCTAGGAATATTGTAGACAAATTCCAGAGTTCCCAGGTCAAGGAAAATATTACAAGCAGCCAGAAAGAAACAATTCAAGTGTTGTGGAAACACAATCAGGATAACACAAGATTTAACAGCTTCTACATTAAGGGACCACAGGGCATGGAATATAATATTCTGGAGGGCAAAGAAGATAAGATTACAACCAAGAATCACCAACCCAGCAAAACTGAGTATAATCCTTCAGGGGGAAAAATGGTCATTCAGTGACATAGAAGACTTTCAAGCATTCTTGATGAAAAGACCAGAACTGAATAGGAAATTTGACTTTCAAATACAAGACTCAAGTGGAACATGAAGAGGTAAACAGAAAAGAGAAATCATAAGAGACTTATTAAGGTTGAACTGTTTACATTCCTGCATGGAAAGATGATATTTGTAACTGATGAGACCTTTGTCAGTATTAGGGTAGTTTGAGGGGAAAAAATTATAACACAAGATTTAGCAGCTTCACATTAAGGGATCTGAGGGCTTGGAATATGATATTCCAGAGGTCAAAGCAACTAGAATTATAACCAAGAATCACACACGCAGCAAAACTGAATATAATTCTTCAGGGGAAAAAAGGATATTCTATGAGATAGATGACTTACAAGCATTCTTGATGAAAAGACCAGAACTGAATAGAAAAATTTGCTTTCAAATACAAGACTCAAGAGAACCATGAAAAGGTAAACAAGAAAGAGAAATTATAAGGAACTCTTTAAAGTTAAACTGTTTATATTCCTACATGGAAAGATGATATTTGTAACTCATAAGCCTTTTCCCATTATTAGGATAGTTAGAAGGAATATATATAGGCAGAGGGCACAGATGTAAATTTAAAATGAAAGGATGTTATCTAAAAAAATAAAATAAAATTAATTGGTGAGATAGGAATGTCTTTGTAGAAAGAGAAAGGGAGAGACAGAATGGGGTAAATTATCTCACTTAAAGGGGCAAAAAAAAAAGCTTTGACAGTGGAAGGGAAGAAGGGGAAAGTGAGAAAGAGTGAGTGAACCTTACTTTAATCAGAATTGGCTCAAAGAAGGAATAACATTCACATTCAATTGGGTATATAAATCTTACAGTAGAGTACCTATAAGAGAATAGGAGAGGAAGGAGATAACAGGAGGGGGTGATAGAAGAGAGGGCAGATTGGGAGAGGGGTTGTCAGAAGCAAAACATTTTTGAGGAGTGACAAGGTGAAAGGAGAGAGAGAATGGGATAAATTGAGATGATAGGGAAAGAAATACAGTTATCAATAGTAAGTTAAATTTTTTTCAGGCTAGTTTCTCTGATAAAGGCTTCATTTCTCAAAAATATTGAGAACTGAGTTAAATTTATAAAAATAAGACCCATTCTCCAGTGGATAAATGGTGAAAATATATGATCAATTTCCAGATGAAATAATCAAAGCAATCTATAGCTATATGAAAAAATACTCTAACTCACTATTGATTAGAAAAATACAAATTAAAACAAATTTGAGGCACAATCTTACATCTATTTGATTGGCTAATAGGACAGAAAAGGTAAATGACAAATGCTGGAAGGAATGTGGGATGAGACTTTAATGCACTGTTGGAGTTGTGAAATGATTCAACCATTCTGTAGAGCAATTTGGAACTATGCCCAAAGGGCTATAAACCATGTATACCCTTTAACCTAGTAATACAACTACTAAGTCTGTATCCCAAAAGAGATTTTAAAAAAGGAAAAGGACCTGTACGTACAAAAATATTTATAACAGCTCTTTTCTGGGGGTAAAAAATTAGAATGGTTGGACAAGTTATGGTATGTGATTATCATGGAATACTATAGTACTGTAAGAAATGATGAGTAGGGTACATGGGCTGATGCAAAATGAGATGCATTGTATACAAAGTAAAGTCAATATTGTAAGATGATCAGCTATGAATGAATTAGTTATTCTCAGCAATACAATGATCCAAGGCAACTCTGAAGGACTTAGGATGAAAAACGTTATCCATCCACAGAGAAATAACTGATGGCATCTAAATACAAATTGAAGCATACATTTTTTACTTTATTTCCTTAAGTTTTTTTTCTTGTTGTCCGTATTTTCTTTCACAAAGTTATGGATATGTTACATTGGCATGATTGCACTTGTTTAACCAATATGGAGCTGGAGGCATGACATAGTGGCTAAGGTGCTGGAACTGAAATCAGGAAGACCTGTATTCAAATGACTCTGTACCTACTTCATTCACCTTTCTATTCCTCAAGAAACTTTCTAGCATTTATCTGGTAAGATTTTTCTGGCCCTAACTTAACTCCTCTATGACTAGAAGGGTAGTTGGACTAGAAAGCCACTAAGGTCTTTCCTTGATCTAAGCCTATGATATTATAATATCATTGTGCTTCATGTATATTTAGTAAATCCATTTCACAAAGTGTCATCAAACAGAGATGATGTATATATCCTAAAATTATAAAGGCAATCTGGTTTTAACAACATTCCTGCACAAATAAAAATGTCAACTTACACTTGTGTGGCACCTTGCACTTTGAGAATACTTTGCTCACTAAAACTTTATGAGGTCCATGATTTAAGTATTATTATTCCTATTTTACAGATGAGGACCCTGAGACTATGAGTAATTAAGTAATATGCACAACTAGCCCTCAAAGGTGAGTCCTTCTAAAGTCAAGGTTTGTTGCACTGTCCCCTGCTTTAATAGACTTCCTAGACATTTTGACTATCTTTACCACGGGTTAAATGTAGGATTTATAAAGTTCTTTTATTTTTCTTTTTTAAGCAATATATCTTAAGTGTCAAATTCTAATCAAGTGATCTGACAATATTGCTATATATGGTTTTTAAAAATAAATTAACAGACCAGGGGAAAAAAGAAACCACCATGGAAAACTCAAAGAATGTGAAGGAAAAATGACGATCCTTTGAAGATTAATATAGCTACTCTCAAACTAGAAGAATTGATATTATTTGAACACTATTTCAAATACCATAATATTACCTCTAAATGGAGTTCAATATTAAATATGACTCATGTTGAGGAAGAAAGGATTTATTGACTCAATTCCATTGGAATTGAGTCAATAGATCTGGGTTAGAGTCTCTGCCATCTCACTTTATTTTGTCATAAGAAACTTCTTAAAGCAAATTGTTTGATTTCTTAAACCTCAGTTTAATGATCTGTAAAATTTCAACAAATATTCAACAATATATTTTTATCATCTGTCTCAGAGGATTATTTAATAGAGATGAATCCTTCATAAATTGCTAATTTCTCTAGAATTGGGAGTTATATTGTCATCATCACTATCCTCTTCCTTCTTATAATCATCATCATATATATCAAGATAGTAATCACCATAATATGATGATATACTTGGAGAATCAAGTAAAGAACCAATTGAAATAATAAACAACTTTAACAAAGTTGCAGGATATTAAATAAACCTTTATAAATCATCAGAATTTCTATACATTACTAACAAAGCCCAACAGCAAAAGATAGAAAGATAAATTTCATTTAAATTACTGTAGACACTGTAAAATATTTGGGAGTCTACCTGCTGAAACAAACCCAGGAACTACCTGAACACAATTACAAAACACTTTTCACACAAATAAAGTTAGATCCAAATAATTGGGAAAAGAATCAGTTGCTCATGGGTAGGCCAAGCTAATATAATAAAAATGACAATTATACTTAAATAATTTACTTATTCATTGCCGTGCCAATCAAACTACCAAAAATTATTTTACATAGCTAGAAAAAAATAATAACAAGATTCATCTGGAAGAACGAAAGGTCCAGAATATCAAGGGAATTAATGAAAAGAAATGCTAGGGAAGGTATGCTAGCCATACTAGATTTTAGATTGTATTATAGAGCAGTGGTCATCAACACTAGTTGGCACTGGCTAAGAAATGGTGTGATGGATAAGTGGAATAGGCTGGGTACACAAGACAAGTAGTCAATGACTATAGTAATCTGCTGTTTGATGGACTCAAAGACCCTAGCTTCTGGGATAAGAACCCACTATTTGACAGAAACTGCTAGGAATACTGGAAAAAAATAAGGCAGAATCCAGGCATAGACCAAAATCTTACACTATATACCAAAATAAAGTCAAAATGGATACACTATTTAGATATAAAGGCTGATATAAAGCAAATTGGGAGAGCAAAGAATATTTTATCTTCCAGATACATGGAGAAGAGGAGAATTTATGACCAAATAAGAGATAGAGAACATTATGAAATACAAAATGGATAATTTTGTTACATTAAATTGAAAAGTTTTTTGCACAGACAATGCCATGGCAACCAAGATTAGAAGGGAAGCAGAAAACTGGGAAAGAATTTTGGTAACCAGTGTCTCTGATAAGGGCTTCCTTTCTAAAATGTATAGAGAACTAAGTCAAATTTATAAGAATACAAGTCAGGGGCAGCTAGTTGGAGCAGTGGATAGAACTCCAACCTTGGAATCAGGAGGACCTGAGTTCAAATCCAGCCTCAGACACATGACATTTACTAGTTGTATGACCCTGGGCAAGTCACATAACCCTGAATGCCTCACCAAAAAAGGCAAAAAAAAAGTCATTCCCCAATTGATAAATAGTCAAAGGATATGAATGAGCAGTTTTCAGATGGAGAAATTAAAGCTATCTATAGTCATATGAAAAAATTCTCTTAATCACTATTGATTAGAAAAATGCAAGTCAAAACAACTCTGGGGTACCACATCATGCCTATAAGACTGACTAACATGACAAAACAGGAAAATGATAAATGTTGGAGAAGATGTGGGAAAAGTGGAACACTAATGTATTGTTGGTTGAGTTTTGAAATGATCCAATCATTCTGAAGAGCAACTTGGAACTATGCCAAAAGGGTTATAAAAATGTGCTGCCCTTTGACCCAGCAATACCACTTCTAGGTGATCATACAAATGAGAAGAGATCATACAAATGGGAAAAGGATCCACATATACAAAATTATTTATAACAACTCTTTTTGTGGTGGCTAAGAATTGGAAATTGAGGGGATGCCCATCAGTTGGGGAATGACTGAACAAGTTGTGAGATATGAATGTAATGGAATACTATAAGAAATGATGAGTAGGTGGACTTCAGAAAACCCTGGAAAGATTTAAATTAACTAAGGTCGAATGAAGTGAGCAGAACCAGGAGAATATTATACAAAGTAACAGCCACAATGTATGTTGACTAACTTTGACAGACTCATCTCCTCTAAGAAATGCAAAGATCCAAGGGATCCAAATTCCAAAGGACTCATGATGGAAAATGCTGTCCACATCCAGAAAAAGAACTATGGAGTCTGAATGCAGATCAAAGTACATTTTTTGATCTCTTTTTTTCTTTTTTTTGTTTGTTTCTTCTTTCTAGTGGTTTCTCCCATTTGTTCTAATTCTTCTTTTCAACATGACTAATGTGGAAATAGCTGGGAATTTAGAGGTCAAAGAATCCTTGTTTTTCCCACTTCCCACACACCATTGTCTTTGCTGAATCAGCCTGTTGCCAATACTGCTGAGGCCAGAAGAAAGCTGCTGAGGAACTTCTGAACTAGGGCTTGATGACTTTCATAAACAAGTCAATATTTCTCTATGTGTTAGAATGTGTCTGTTTGTATGTGTTTGTGTGTGTGTATGACATTTTTGAAAAAAACAAAATCAGTTCAGCAGGCATTTATTGGGTTTCTGCAATGTGCTAAGTGCTAAGTTGGATATTGAATGAAAGAAAGAAAAAATACATATATATGTGTGTGTATGTGTGTGTGTGTGTATTTATCTAGTTGAGAATACAGTGAAATCACTAATGAAATGATTCACCAATTTGGATTCAATATGGGGGAGATGAGTTTAAATTGTGTCTTAGGCATTTAGTAACTGAGGCAGTATGGTACTCCAGCATTAAAAGATTTGGACTTATAAATTACCTCTGATATTTACGATCTGTGTATCCTTGGAGAAGTCACTTAACTTCCATGAGCCTCAGTTTCTTCAAGTGTAGGATGAGATAGGCAGACTATATGGCCTCTGAAGTTCTTCATAACTTCATCTCTATGATCTCATTAACAGCAAGTCACTTAAGCTCTCAAATGTGTTTCCTCACCTGAGATATGAGGATAACTAACATTTGTACTTTGTATTTCAAAGATTTGTTACAAAACTGTTTTGTGAAATTACAAATTCTGTATAAATATGAGTTATTAGTATTTATGATTTACTTTTTTCTTCTCTAAAGTCTTATTCCAGTGCCAAACATGGCAAGGAGTCTAGCTTAAGTCCACTATGTCACAGTAATTTGAATATTTGCAGAGTAGACCAGCTTACAAAGGCTTCCTTTATGAGCCCAAGAAAGAACTGTGTATTTATTTCCTAAGGATTAATCTACCTAAGTTTAGGGAGCTTATAATTACTAAACTGCTCATCATATAGCATCATCATCATTACTGTTATAATAACATTTTAGAGAATCAAAGAATTTAAATATTGAAAGGTACTGTACCAGGGACAACTAGGTGGCACATTAGATAGAGTGCTGGGCCTGGAATCAGGTACCTGAGTTCAAATCCAGAATCACATACTTAATAGATATGTGACACTAGTCATGTCACTTAACCACTGGCTTTCTAAGTTTCCCTATTTGTGAAATAGGGGTTAATAGTAGAAACTATCTTCCAGGATTGTTATGATTATAAAATAATATAATAACTGTGAAGCACTTAACACAATGCCTGGCATGTAGTAAGTACTATACAAGTGTTAACTATAATAATAATTAGTAATAATAGTAGTAGTAGCAGCAGCAGCAGCAGCAGCAGCAGTAGTAGTAGTAGTAGTAGTAGTAGTAGCAGTAGTAGTAGTAGTAGTAGTAGTAATACCTCAGAGGATATATATCCTAACCTCTGGGAATTCCCTCAACATCTGCAATATCTGGTTATCCAAGCTTTGTTGAAAGGTCTCAAATGAGAGAAAACATGAGTTCTTTGCCTGCCTTTCACTCTCCCTCTTCACCCCACCACCTGCCTTCATAGTGATGATGAAGAAAAGAGGAGAAAAACACAAAACTGTGCAAATTGTATGCATTACAAATCTATATGATATAATCTTAACTCAGCCCTCACTGTGGCAAGGTGAGCTTTCTACACGTCCATTGACTACACTATCCCACTGAACATGATGACATTATAAATCTTTTTTTTTTAGTCTCTCCCCAAGCCTCTCCCATCTTCTTTGCTGAGGAACTTGTCTCATATGTTATTGGGAAAAAAAAGTTGAGGCCATTCAATGAAAGCTCCCTCTTCCACATATGCCTTCACAACTGTCCCACACAAAGAAATGCCTCATTTTCTTCCAAAAACAAATGCCTCAAAATGCACCCTTAATTCTATTCAATCCCTTCTTTTACAGAAAATAGCTTTTTCTGTTCTCTCTACTCTCAAATATCTTCAGTCTCTCCCTATCTTTTCATGACTTCAGTTTTGCCTACAAACACATTCATTCCTTTCTAAAAAAAATAATTAAGAATAGAATTAAATTGAACAAACTTGATCTGCCCAAGGTTGCTACCTATTACTGCCCTCTTTTCATTGCTAAACTTGAGAAAGCCATGTACAGTCTGTGACTCAACTCACTTTCTTCAAAATTCTTTGCAAACTGGCTTCTCACCTCATTATTCTATTAAAATGTTGTTTAAAATGTTACCAATGGAGGGGCAGAGTCAAGATGGCAGAGTAAAAGCAGTGACTTGCTTGAGCTCTCCTCCAAACCTCTCCAAATACCTGTAAAAATTACTCTAAACAAATTCTAAAACAGCAGAACCCACAAAAAGACAGAGTGAAACAATTTCCAGTCCAAGACAACGTAGATGCTTGATTGGAAAACTCTATCATGCAAGGCGGGGAGAGGTACACAGTTCAGCATGGGCATGCAGGCAAAACAAGCCTCAGCAAACCTGGAGCAGGCCTCAGAGGACTGAATCTTGGGCAGCTGTGATGGTTTTCGGACATTTCAACACACAGATGTCAAAGATAACTTAGAAGGTTGGTAGGAAAATTCTGTGACTGTGGTAGAGAGAAACTCGGTCCCAGGCCCAGTTCCTGTGTGAGGCCCCAGGGTGGCAGCTGCTTTCTGAGCTTCTGGCTCACAGACTGAGTGAGAATGGAGTGAGGGAGATTGCAGGAATCTCTTTGCTGGCGCAGGATGCTCTTGCTTTGCCCATGATTGGATCTGGGTCACAGTTCTGGGGGCTGTTCTGGGGAAAGTAGGAGTGTTGGCATGGTGGAGCTTGTAATGGCTGCAGAGAGGAAATCCTCCTCACAGTTCCAAGGCAGAGAAGAGTGCTTGTGGTCATCACTCATACACCAGAGCACAGTCCAGGAAAGGAGTAAACACCTCACCCCTTATCATACCACCTTGGAAGAACTGAAAATTTACAGGTCCCTAGAAGTATCTCTGAAAACAGCTGCACAAAACCATTCTCCACACTGGAAGCAGCCCCCTACCTTAACAAAGAGTTTATACCTCAAGTAATTGGCTGGGATCATGAGCAAATCTCACAAAAACATCAGACCAGAGAATCCTTGTTTGCTGACAAAGAAGATCAAAACATACAACCAGAAGACAACACAGTCAAGGCTCCTAAATCCAAAGCCTCCAAGAAAAATATAAATCAGTCCCAGACCATGGAAGAGCTCAAAAAGGATTTTGAGAAGCAAGTAAGAGAAGTAGAGGAACAACGGAGAAGAGAAATGAGAGTGAAACAAGAAAATCATGAAAAACAAGTCAACAGCTTGCTAAAGGAAATCTCCCCCCCCAAAAAAAAACCTGAAACAAATAACAATAAAAATAACACTTTAAAAAATGGCCTAACCCAAATGGCAAAAGAGCCAAATTAGAGAAGAATGACAGGGGCAAAAGAAAGAATAGAATAAATGGGGGGCAGGATAGGATTAAGGGAAATATACTTAGTTTTTCACAACATGACTACTATGGAAGTGTTTTGCATGACTACACATGTATCACCTGTATCGAGTTGCTTGCCTTCTCAATGAGGGTGGGTGGGGAGGGAGGAAGGGAGAATATTTGGAACCCCAATTTTTTTTCTACTGAGAAATATTTACTTTGCAAATATAACACTAATAAACATACAAACATTTTCCCCAATACCTTGAGGGCATATTTCCCTCTATACTAACTTGGTGTCTGGGCTAATAGACTCAAAACTTAGCTCATTTTCTATATACTTACTGTATCTGCTTCACAGGACCATTTGCTTATATTCAATGCAATTCAGTCAAAAAGTATTTTAGAAATTATAAAATATTAGTTATCATTATCATCTAGTCAAATAATCCATTCTATATAACCAGCTCTTTGTATGATACGTATGATATGTGGTCATCCACACTCTGTATGAACACTTCCAATGAAGCGTAACTCATTCCTACAAAGTTCATTGTAAAAAATAAAAATCATTTCAATAGTTCCCTTGTTACTTCTTCATTGGTCTTGATTTTGTGTTCTGGAGTCATCTAGAATATTATTCATTCTGCTTTCATCTGCCAGTCCTGTACATATTTGAAGACCACTATTATATGTTGTCTAAAGTTTCTCTTCTCTAGGTCAATGATCCAGAGTTCCATTAATTATTCTTAACATGACCTGTTTTTGTGCAAACAGAAAGCAGTTTAGGTAGGGTAACAATGCATGTCCAGGCTTCTGACCACTAACCTTCTGGCTAAATCATTCTTGAAATAGTTCAATTTGTTGATGTCTCTTTTAAAAGGGGTACCAGAATTGATCAAAATATCAAGAAGTATGCTCAAGTGTTGTGTTTACCTCTTTCTTTTTTTTTCTGGAAGCTAGGTATCTCTTTTCATTGTTCTTTAGTCCTTTCAGTTATGATGAACTTTTCATGACCGCATCCAGGGTTTTCTTGGGAAAGATACTATACTGGTTTGCCATTTCCATCTCCAGCCCACTTCACAGGTGAGGAAACCAAGGCAAACTGGGCTAAATGGCTTACCCAGAGTCACACAGTCAGCAAGTGTCTGAAGCCAGACCTGAACTCTGAGACATGAGTCTTCCTGACTGTAGTCCTGGCACTCCATTCACTGCACCACCTAGCTGCCCAAGGTATCTCTTAAGGTAACCTAATATTACATTAGCGTCTTAGTAGTTTCTTGACACCATTGACTCATATCTAGTCTGAACTCAACTAAAATGTATATACATAGCTGCTGAACCAATGCAAGAGCATGCCCTATTGTGCCATCAGAAATGAGCTAGTATTTATATTAAAATTTCTTCTCAAAACAAAAGTATCTAATGAAATAGTACAAGTAAAAAAATTCAGATAGAACAATTCACAATAGAGCCACAAATCTCTCTCTCACAAATAAACCCAACCTCAAGGGGAAGAGTATGAACTTACATGGCACTCTCATAGATGAGTGCAAATGCATGCCCCTGACATGGAGTCGGGGGGCAACCAAGTCTTTTGATTCTGCAGAGGTTAGGAAATGATTTTCACAAAATAATAATAATTGCCTTTAATACAAAGACAATTTAAAGATTTAAAATTTGTGAAGCCTTTTAATACATTATCTTATTTAAGCTTCACAAAAATCTTTTAATTGGGATGATTACCCACATTTTTCATACAGGCAAAACTGAGACCAGAAGAGTTCGGTAATTTACCTATGATCCCAACAGCTACTGAGCGTCAGAGGCAGGATTCAAACCCAGTTTTCCTGACTTGCAGTCCAGTGCTTGTCACCCTAAGCTACCATGGTTTAACCATAAACAGTGTTCATGTTTTGTACTAACTCACTTTGGAACCTAAAGTTTTAAAAACAAATGTTAAAAAAATTGTTTTCACATGCAATGGGGAGATAAGATATGCAGGAAATGGGATATAGAAATCTATCTTGCCCCATAGGAAAAATGAAGGGGAAGGGGATGAGAGAAGGGGAGGAGAGATAGAAGGGAGGGCAGATTAGGGGAAGGGGTATTCAGAATACATGGCATCTTGGGATGAGGGGAGGGACAAGATGAGAAAATTTGAAACTCAAAATCTTGTGGAAATGAATGTTGAAAACTAAAAATAAATAAAGTTAAAATGTTACCAATGATATCTTTTCTGTTGTTTTTGTTTGCTTGCTTTTAAATTATTTATTTATTGTTAGTTTTCAGCATTCACTACCACAAGATTTTAAGTTTTAAATGTCCTCCCCTTCACTCTTCTCCCCCCTCCCCAAGGTGGCATACAACCTGATGTAGGATTTACTTATACATGCATATTAAGCATATTTTCCCATTAGACATTATGTAAAGAACAATTAGAATTAATGGGAGAAACCATAAGAATGAAGCAATAAAACAAAACAACAAAGGAAAAGGAGAGCAAATAGTATACTTCCATTTGCCTTCATACTCCATAGATCTTTCTCTGCACGTGGATAGCATTTTTCATTATGAGTCTTTTGGAGTTGTCTTAGAGCCTTGCATTGCTGAGAAGAGCCAAGTCTATCAAAGTAAATCATCACATAGTGTGGATATTACTGTGTACAATGTTCTCCTTATTCTGCCCATTTCACTCAGCATCAGTTAATTTAAGTCTTTCCAGGTTTTTCTGAAGTCTGCCTGCTCATCATTTCTTATGGCACAATGGAATGTATTCCATTACATTCATATACCACAACTTGTTCAGCCATTCCCCAACTGATGGGCATCCCCTCAATTTCCAATTCTTTGCCACCACAATAAGAACTACTAAAACTGTTTTTGTACATGTGGGTCCTTTTCCCATTTGTATTGTCTTTTTGGGATATAGCTCTAGAAGTGCTATTGCTGAGTCAAAGGGTATGCACAATTTTATAGCCCTTTGGGCATTGTTCCAAATTGTTCTCCAGAATGGTTGGATCAGTTCAGAACTCCACCAACAGTGCATCAGCATTCCAATTTTCCCACATCTTCTCCATCATTTATCATTTTCTTGTTTTGTCATTTTGGCCAATCTGATAGGTTTGATGTGGTACCTCAGAGTCATTTTGATTTGCATTTCTCTAATCAATAGTGATTTAGAGCATTTTTTTCATATGATTGTAGATAGCTTTAATTTCTTCCTCAGAAAACTACCTGTTCATGTCCTTTGACCATTTATCAACTGGGGAACAACTTGTATTCTTATAAATTTGACCCATTTCTCTATATATTTTAGGAATTTTTATCAGAGACACTGGCTGTAAAAATTCTTTCCCAGTTTTCTCTTTCCCTCCTAATTTTGGTTGCATTGACTTTGTGTAAAAAGTTTTCAACCTAATGTAATCAAAATTATTCATTTTGCATTTTATAATGTTCTCTATCTTTTGTTTGGTCATTAATTCTCCAGTTCTCCATAGATCTGACAGGTAAACTATTCCTTTCTCTCCTAGTTTGCTTATAGTATCAGTCTTTATATCTAAATCATATACCCATTTTGACTTTAATTTAGTATGGGGTGTAAGATTTTGGTCTATGCCTAGTTTTTGCCATACTCTCTTGCAGTTTTGGCCAAATAGTGAGTTCTTTCCCCGGAACCTGGAGTCTTTGGATTTATCAAATAGTAGATGACTGAAATGAATGAATAACAACAATAACAACAGCAACAATGACAACTTGTAGATGATTCTCAAATATTATCCAGCTGTAACCTCTCTCAATGCTTGCATCACCAGGTACCTGTTGAAGATCTTAAACTAGATGTTCTGTAAACAACTTAAACTCAGCTTGTTCAAAATCAGGACTCCTTCTCTCTAAATCTTCCCCTCTTCTAAAATTCCTTATTAGTGTTGAGAACATGATCACTTTCTCCATCACCGCAGCAAAGTCAGTCTTTTATCCTTAACTCTTCACTTGCAGTAGCTCCACATAATCTATCATTTACCGGCTATGATAGCCTGTTCAAGTCAGCTAAACTCTAAGTATATCTGGTAACTTTTGATAACTTATCTTCCATGTCAGAGACTGATTGTTATCTCTATTAAAATCCCTACTCCAGAAGCTCTCTCACTCTAATGTAATCATAGACCTTTTTCTTGTTTTCCTTTGCAGAATTAATGTTGATAGTTTAGCTTATTCTTCTGATGTCTCTAACATGAACAAATTTGAGCCTCTTACAGTCTGAATTTTGAAAATGAATTTTATATTTCATAGTTTGTCCACTCAAAGATTTCTTTCTTTATCTCCTCAGAGTAGCATTCTTCTTTAATTCTGGGAATTTGGTATCTCAGGAAATGTCCGGGTTTATCTAAAGGTTAGGATAACCACTGACATGAATTCCTTGTCTCTTAAGAATTTTTTCAGAGTCCATACCACATTTAATGTCCTGAGCACACTCTAAGTATATTATATTTTGGAGGTGGAATGAGAAAGGAGGCTACTTGCAATTTAAAAAGTTATAATCAGAAATATTAATTTGATTTAGGACTTGAAAAATTATCTAAATATGGCTTAAAACCAAGACAGCCTGGAAAGATTTTTGCTCTCTAATCATATTATTTAATTATGACCATTGAGCTGTCCAACTCATTGGATAACAATCAAATCTGTCCATAGAACTGCAGTGATTTCATGTGATTTGTGGTTTGGAACTGAAATTTAGAATTAGATAATAAATTCTGGTCTGTTTGCATCTCCAGAAAGTTTAATACCTATTAAAAAGCCTGAGTGAATTTGTTGTCACATTTCTAAAAAATAAAATTCTTTTTTTTTTCAGTAACAGTTGACTTAGCTAACATTGATCTCTCCTTTGGATGTGATGTCTTGAATGGCCAAATGTGAATAATACTTTGGGCCAAGAAATAACGATAAAGTTAAAGAATCACTGAAATGTTTCCCTTATTGACACCCTATGGTATTCTCTTGGGAATCTATGATTAGCATTCATTCCAAGATGCAAAGATTCACTTATGGACACTTGCCTCAAAAAGAGGTCAGTACAAATCAGAATGCACTAATTTTATCCTTTGCCACCAGAGATTTAAAAGTTATCCCAGAAACTTAGGGAACCATACATATAAAACAAATAAAGAAAGTGCACTGCTGATTTACAAGGATTTCTTGGGATACAAGATAAAAGTATGAAAAGAAATTAAGATAGCCCCAGAGCAACTAGGATAACAAGGGATTTTTAAAAATCCTATAAAATAGGTTCATTTGAAATAGTGATGGAAGAAAATTTTACTTTTAAACATACTAACCTATTAGTAGAATTACTGTTGGAAATGTGAACTGTGTTGTGTATGTGTTCACATACAGTTGAACTGTGGTCCAGAAGATCTGAATCTGAGTCCTGGTTGTGCCTTTGTCTTGTTATTTTTGTTCATTCAATAACTGACTGACTTTTCTATGTCAGATGTTAGAGTGATTATTTACAGAGACACAAGATATAAAAGTTTGTATGAATGCTTCAAAGCTCCATTTGTCTATGATCTACTTGTTGTAGACATTGCCTAGCTCTATTACTATAGATAACAAATGGTTCCCATGTCACTTTGTACAACATTTTTTCATGACTTTCCAAAAATTTTTCCTTGAAGTTCTACCAACTCAGTTAGAGGACCATTCTGATTATTTTAGTATTTCATAGAAAGTACATATTTGCATTCTCCATCCATTATACCTCACCTTCTCTATATTTTGAGGTCTGGACAAATATGACATTATTATTAATAAAAATAAAAATAATATTGCTGAGATATCATTTACTTTTTTTAAAAATTATTACTTTTCTTATATTCAATAATCTCAATTATCTGAGGACCATTAGGGATCTTTATGGGAGGGGGTGGAATCAAATGGGGAGTAGGGAGACAAGTAAAATCTATCTTGCCCTATGTATTTTAGTCTTAGAAGGAGAGGAGAAATGTTTGGGTAGAAGATATAAATTTACTATTCTGTCATGTATTTTGTAGGTATGAACTACTATTACTTATGGTCATTCTGTGGCATTATATCACCTCTCCTGTCTTGTCTTCTCCCTTCTTTTCCTCTCTACTTTGTGATTTTCAAGTCTGTGAACATCAAGTGGGGTGTTTTTTTTCAGAGACAGTCTGTGACAGGTAGAAATATGAAATCAGACTGGAGAGATGTGTTGGAACTACATTCTGAAGGGCTTTAAATGACAAAAAGATGAGTTTATATATTAACCAAGAGGTGATAAATAACTACAGAAACTTCTTGAGCAAGAGAGTGGCATAGACAGTTCTATGTTTTATAATTATCAATTCCAAGTTGGGGAGGGATCATGGATGATCTCAAGTGACAGGAATAACAGTTTACATGACAGTCATTAGGGACTTAGTGAAGGCTTTTGGGTAGAGAATTGACATATATTCTTTTTTCATTTTTATTTTTATTTTTAATGTTTTAATAGTATTTTATTTTTTCACCACTTACATGTCAAGGACATACATTCTTTAGACAATTTTTATATCCTGACCCCAACCAAATCTTGTATATCCCATTCATTCTCTCAGGATTAAAACATACTCCATTTCTCTATAGCAAAGAACTCTTAAACACATTGTTTCATAAAACAGATAATGTGTACAACTTTTTTATATCCAGGAAAATACTTTTAGAAAATGAAAATAAGTGATCTGAAGAAATGCATTTCACAACCCTCAGCTATATGAATGATAGGTATTATGGATAATAACATCATTCTCATTATAGAGATTTTTTTTCCACTCTCAGATCACACATATTCATATTAAGAGATTCTTCCTAAACACCACATCTGCATAAGCCAAGTAATGGTGGAAATTTTCAACTATTATGACAGTCAAGTGAAGGAGGATATTTAAGAGTCAAGCACATTTTTTGGCAAATGTTTTATTGTACCATGTATTGGTTGCCTGACTATGTGTAGCAATTTCTTCCTGATTTCTTAATTATGGGTACTAAGGAGGGGAGAGTCTCTTTTTTTTCCCCATAAACAATCACCATTGGGTCAAAAGCCAATTCCACACAGAGTACACTATTACAACAATTTTGCACTGTTCTCAATAAACAAAATAACCCTCCTCCCAACCACACCCAGTTCCACATAAAGCAAGATCTCTCAGTATGCCAAATGAAGTGATAATAAACATATTTCATGATAATGAAATGGGTTTAATGGCCTAGAAAAAATGTGGGGAAATTGTGAACGAAAGACTAACCCTTAATGCCAAATGCTTCTAAACATTTTACATCTAGCACAGGAAATGCTCCCTTTATAGCTCAGGAAAAAAAAAGTTTACCATCATGCTATGGAACAAGATTTTTTTTCTCTTTGTCTCATCTTTCTGAGTGCTTAAAAGTCATCTGATAAGCAATCTGCTTATTTCTTCCTTGTACAGCATAGGGTAAAAATTGCTCTATAAATTCCCAATTCAGGGAGGCAGTATCAATCTGACAAGTGATGAACTGATAAATCAATATTGCTAAAATGGGGGGTGGGGTGGACCTGTGGCCTTAAGGCTATATGTGGTCTTCTAGGTCCTTAAGTGAGGCCTTTTGACTGAATTCAAAATTTGCAGAACAAATCCTTTTATTTTTACTAATACATTTTTTCATCTTTCATATTTTTATTTTATTTTTAAAACAAACCTATTTAAACTACTAAATAAAATAAGTTTCAATGAAATAATCTTCCCAGATTGAATGGCCCAATTAGAACATTGGTAAGTCAAATTGCAGCTGCTATGCTCATTATTTAGTTCTAACTTCCCCCACCTGACTAGCACCACTAATGCATGAGGCTGGTTGGCAAGAGTTTATGGGGGTTTAATATGCCAGTCTGTTATCAGGTTTTGACAATGGTGTGCTATGTTTCTATTTGGAGTGGAATTTATGAACAGTTGCACAGCTCAACAGTATTTTTTAATTCTGTCTGCTTAACAGTCCATCAGGTCAAATAAGACCAAGAGAGCACTGAAGAAAAAAAACAGATTTTTTAATGAGGATTGGGAATTACAATATTATCTTGTTTCTGCTAAACATAAGATGATTTGCTTGCTTTGTGATACTGCAATATCAACATTAAAAAATCCAATGCTAATCAGCATTATAACACTCAGAAGGACCACAAATATTCTAAATTAGAGAGAAAGGTGAAAGGTTGTATTGCAGAAATTAAAAGATGAAAAGCAAAAGCAAAGACAACTATTTCAAGCAGCAATAAGACCTGGAAATAATGTCTGTGAAGCAACTTTTAAAATAACTTATAGGTGCAGCTAGGTGGCACAATGGATAGAGCACTGGCCCTGGAGTGAGGAGGACCTGAGTTCAAATCTGCCCTCGGACACTTGACACCTACTAGCTGTGTGACCCTGGGCAAGTCACTTAACTGCATTGCCTAAAAAAAATAAATAAAATAAAATAAAGTAGCTTATATACTTGGGAGAAAAGGGAAGCCATTCAGCGATGTAGAAATTGTGAAAGAAAGTATTGTCGAAGTCATAGGATGCATAGAACCCAATAACATTACGAAGTACAATTGCCTTTTTAGAGGAGAACCATAACTGATTGGCAGCATGAATTAACCTTCAACTTACCACAAATTCATGCAATACTTCAAAAAGAAAATATATATTATTCAATCACTTTGGATGAATCAACTGATACTGCTGACTCAGCACAGGTTTTATATTTCATTCAGGTCATAACAAGATTTTCTCTGCTACATAGAGTTACTTAGTTTGAGCACTCTTGTGAGCAGAACATGAGGAATAGGTATCTTCAACAACTTTCAAAATAAATGGTGTGAATTTGGACTGAATTTGGTAAATTTAGTGAATTTTAGTACAGACAATGCTCCTTCTATGACAGGAAAGCATGAAGGGTTTATTGCACAGATTGAAAAAAAAGTATTAACAGATTCAGATGCTCTCATTTCTTTTCATTGTATCTTGCACAATCTCTGTGCTAAAGCTATTGTTTTAAGTGATATTTTGCAACAAGTCATAAGTATGGTTAATTGTATTTGTGCAAATGTAACAAGGCATCATCAATTTTGTAAAATGCCAAAGTTGAACAATGAAGTATTTAGTGTGGATTTGTCATTTCATTCTAAAGTGCATTGGCTGTCACAGGATCAGGCATTAGCCAAAATTTTATCTCTGCAAGAACAAATAGTTAAGTTTATGAATTAAATATTATGAAATTTTATGAAGAACAGAATCAGAAATGTGAATGATTGAAAGAAGATTTCTACAGGAATGCTACATTTCTATGTGAGATGTCAAATCAAAACTTGTATATTTCTTTGCAAGATAACACTAAGTCTATATATGATATGGGGCAAAAAAAATCTAAGCATTTTGGAAAGGTTATCTTTTTGCAAAACACTTCTTCAAAAGGAAATTTCAGATGAACATTTTTTTCTAGTTAGCAAAAGTCATGGATGAGCAAGATGGGTATTTGAAGGATGGGCAGCTGTTATAGACCTATTAATTAGAGAATACAATGAAAAGTTCACTGACTTTGAGAGTCATGACATCACACTCAAATTAGCATTTCAGCCTCACCTAGTTGATAGCACCAAGTCACCTAAAGAACTACAGTTGGAATTGATTGAGCTCTCAGTAGATGACATTTTAAAATCATTGTTTGATTCTAAGAAAGATCCAATTTAAATACAGAAAAATGCAGTAGAATATCCACACCTTCAGTAACATTACTGAAAAAATGCTTTCTTGCTTTTCAAACACTTATTGCTGCAAATCTAAATTCTCCTACCTAACCCAAATCATGATACCCTTAAGGTCACAAATGATTGATACCCATCTAGAGATTTAATCGCAACTGTGAACTTCCATGCTGCAGCCAAATATTCAGATGCGTTCCAAAAAAAGCAGACACAACAAAGTCATTAAAACTTTAAAATTGTTAACTTTAAAATTAACAAATAGTTTTAATTTTTTAAAATTAAGTACATAGTTATATTTTTACAAAATACTATACATTTTTAAGTATATCTAATTGAAGTTTCTTGACTGTAGCTAAATATTAATGCAGCCTTCCATCACGAAAAGATTCCTCCCCCTGGTTTAGACTTAATTGTTCTAGGCTAATGTGCACTAGGTTTGGTAGACAGTGTGAGAAAATAGGGAAAAGAAGTAGAGTAAATGTGAGTCTGGTATCTTAGCCTTTGGGGGGAGTAATTTAGACATTTAATAATTTTTTTTAATATGTTTGTAGAAGGTGCACTCTAAGGGCACATAGTCAAAGTGAATTACAGTTAATAAAGCTACAGAATGGAGTCTTTATTCTGGCATTAAACATGTCCACTTATCCAAATAAACTGACACTTATTAACACCATATTTGACTTTGTTCTGATACTGAACATGTTTCTTTCATAGATTTGAACTCACTTTGTCCTTCCAGATGAATTTTGTTATTATTTTTTCTAGCTCTATAAAATAATTATTTGTTAGTTTGATTAGTATGTATGACACTGAATAAATAAATTCATTGAGGTAGAATTGTCATTTTTATTACATAGGCTCCCTCTACCCTTGAGCAATTAATATTTCTCTAGTTGTTTAGGTTTATCTTTATTTGTATGAAGTGTTTTCTAATTGTGTTTACATAATTTCTGGGTATGTCTTGGCAGGTAGACTATGAAGTATTTTATACTGTCTGCAATTATTTTAAATTGAATTTTTATTTATATCTCTTACTTTTAGGTTGCTAGTAATATATAGAAATGCTGACAATTTGTGAGAGTTGTTTTTACATCCAGCAACTTTGCAAAAGTTTTTTTAATTATTTTAACTAGTTTTTTAGTTGATTCTCTAAGACTCTCCAAGTATATCAACATATCATTTGCAAAGAGTGATAATTTTGTTGTCTTGTTGTTTATTCTTATCCCTTCAATTTATTTTTCTTGTCTTATTGCTAGAGCTAGCATTTCTATTCTAATTTTGATTAATAATAATGATAATGGGCATCATCATTTTGCCTCTGAACTTAATGGGAAGGCTTCGAGTTCATCCCCATTACAGAAAATGCTTGTTATTAGTTTTAGATAGATATTGCTTATCATTTTAAAAAAGCTCTATTTATTCCTATGCTCTCTACTGTTTTTGCAGTTTGAATGGTTATTGTATTTTGTCAAGAACATTTTCTGTATCTATGTACATAATAATGTGGTTTTTGTTGTTTTTCTTATTGATATGATCAATTATGCTTACAGTTTTCCAAATGTTAAACCAGTCCTACGTCCTTGGTATAAATGCCACCTGGTCATATTGTATGATATATCTATATTGCTGTATTCCCCTTGCTATTATTTTATTTAAAGAAGAATCTTAAAGATAATTCCATTTCCTTTTCTGAGTTTTTATTTAAGACGCCCCCCACTGGTCAATATAGATTTTTATGTTTGTACATTTTTCTTGTTTTATGTTTTTCAGTGTGCTTAGCATAAAGCTGGATAATATATTCTGATAATTCTGTTATTTATTGTGATTTCACTTTCTTCATTTTTAAATGATTAATTTGATTTTCTTCCCTTTTCCTTTCAGTCTGGTTGACTAATGTTTATCAATTTTATTAGTCTTTTTAATGAAACAATTTTAGTTTTTTCTTATTTCTATCTTTTTGTTTACAAATTATCTTTTTCTCTTCTAACTCTTCAGAAGTTCCTTTTCTGTATCTATTTTGGATTTGTTAGTTTCTAATTTTTAATTCTGTAAATAATTCATTAATCTCTTTTCCTATTTTTAATCCTTGTTTGTATAGACATATTCTTTCTATTGAGCACAACTTTACCTGTAGGCCAGAATTTTTTTCTATGTTGTTTGTCATATTTTTCTTTCACATTATTATTAATATTTCCATAATGGTTCTTTGACTCAATCATTTGTTAGAATCTTTTTTCTTGGTCCTATACTTCTGTCCTCCATTACTGATAACTCATATTTTGTTATGATCTATATAAAGAAAGTGTTGTAATTTCTGATTTGTATTTTTTTTACAATCCATTTAATATTTCTTTGTAATAATATATGGCTTACCTTCATTAAGACATAGGCTGGATTATTTGTTTTGTGTTTTTATCTTCAGACCCTTACCTGGTGCCTTAGACATATTAGATATTTTGTTTTTGTTTTTGTTTTTGTTTTTAGGCAATTGGGGTTAAGTGACTTGCCCAGGGTCACACAGATAGTAAGTGTCAAGTGTTTTGGTATGAGACTGAATTTGAACTCAGGTCCTCCTGACTTCAGGGCCAGTGCTCTATCCACTGCACCACCTAGCTGCCCCAACATATTAGGTATTTAATAAACCTTGGTTCACCTGGATTTAAGACCCATACCTGTTCTGCTTTCACCATATAAACATATGCTACATTGCATCATATCATCATATAACCAGTGATCTTGCTTGTCTCTAACACAACTAACCCTACTTTCATCCATTTTTATTAGATATTCTTCACTGTAGTCCCTCCCACTAATACAAAATCTGACAATTCCCCCTCTTCTCCAATGAGCATAAGAATCTAACCATGTCTCAAGCACACACAGAAACAGCTAGACAGATGCCATATGGTAAAATTCTACTCTCTTTCTCATTAAACCCATTCCTGGTCCCCAAGATCACCTGGTTACAGCAGGTGCTCTTTTGAGGTATGTTCTGCTATGCAAGATATATACTAGGATATTAAAAAAATAATTAACCCTATGTATTTATGCTTTGACTAAAATAAAATTGATAATGTTTTATGAGAACAAGAAGGGTTTTCATGCTGCTAATAAATTAAAATATTGTGTATTTGATATTTTGTTTATTTCTTCAAAATGTCTATTTTATTGTATTTCATAGCATATGTAATATTACTTTTGATTAGTACATGTATGTATTTTATAAATAAATTGATATATTAGGGGTTTGGCCTTTGCTTTTCTGTCTATTAAGGGTAAATAATCAAAAAAGTTTGGAGAATAGCAACATAGACTGTAGGAGTCAAGCCCTTTTTTGTGAACAGAAGCAGAAATTGTTGTAAATCCAGGATTTTAATGTTTCAATGTTAAAAAGAGGAAAACCACTTGACTGAATATTTAAATATTCTGAATAATAAAATAAAGCTAACTTCTCAATGAAATATTATAACCTAAGACACTTTAAAAAAGTGAAACAATTCAGATGGAGGAAAAGTGCTATTTTAGACTGAAGTACTTTTTTCTTGGGTTCATGTACTCTAAAGGCTCTGCTTCCTTTAAATTAAGAAGGAGGATATTAATCATCAGAAGGAAGAAGATGAGGGGAAGAATTTTACAAGGAAATATTATCTTTGAAAGGGCACTGCTAATAAGCTTTCTGATATGTGTATATCCTCTTGTTAGAGTTCATATTAAAATCCATGTTTATTAAACTTTATCCTTGGGAACCAGAGCACTGTTATTCCTTAATTTGTTAGTTCCATGGTCAACAGGTAGTATTTGAATTCTTATCTATATATGAATTTGACTGTCAAAGAGCTGACAGTCCAATTAAACTATACAGTAGCTGACTCTAATTTCCACATATGTATCCTTGCTTGGAGTCTTTCCTTTTAATTTTTTTAATATTTTTTGATATTTATTTTTTAAATTCAGTAAGTATATGTGTATATGTGTATATATGTATATATGTATTTGTCTGTATATACCTATAATGCACATATACATATATATGTATGTAACATACATGTATCTATAATACATGTATATATGTATGTATATAGATATAATACATATGTATATAGATACATATACATAGATATATATGATATATATACACATATATATAGATAAAATACAAATATGTATTTCTATTTAATATATTTCATAGAGGACTGATTATATACACATATACAGATATTTATATATGTGTATGTATACATACACACACATATATATTCTTCCCAATAATTCCACTACTCTCAAACTCTAATTTTAACAAATGTCTAGTAAAGCCAAACACATTGATATTAATCAAGTCTGAAAATGTATGTATCATTCCATATCTATAGTCTATCTTACTTCTTCCAAAATAAAACAATCTTGATTTACCACCTATTCTCTTATGTTTCAAATGGATACTGTATTGGTCAGAGTTATAAGTTTCAGAGTTGTTTTTCTTTACATTTTTATGACCATCATCTACTAATTTTGTACTGGTTCTGATAACTTTATTCTTCATCAATTCATATTAATCATCCCATTTCTCTGATTTCTTTTTATTTTTCATTTCTTAAAGGATATTAATATGCATTATATTCCCCTAGATTTTCCCAAGTGGCCATTTCTTGCATTTTTCTGAGATTATCTTGTATTAGGCAGTACCTTGAACAAATTGGGGTGCTGCCTTGTAAATAGCAAGAGAAAGTGCTGTTTGAGTCAGAGATCTCATTGCAGGACATATATTCCAATTCTCTCTGTCTTTCTCTGTCTCCGTCTCTGTCTCTTCTCTCTCTGCTCTTCTCACTCTCTAATAAATAAATAAATAAACAAACAAACAAACAAATATACAAAGACATCTACATACATAAAAACATACACACATATATACACATATACATTATGTGTGTGTGTGTGTGTGTGTGTGTATATGTCAACAACCCTAGAAACTGAGGCAGATAGAGGTTAAGTGATTTTCCCAGTCACCAGCTACAAAGTGTCTCAGGTAGATTTGAGCAAAAGTCTTTCTGACTCCAGATCTGGCACTCTATCCACTCTGTCACTAGAACTGGAAACAAATTAGATTCCCATTTATTAGGGATTGACTAAATAAGTTATGATCTATAAATGTAATGACATATTATTGTAACATAAAATAATGAATATGAAGAATTCAGAGAAATCTGGAAAAGCAGATATGAACTGATTTAGAGTGAAGTAAATAGGAACAAGAATAGGGGTGTGTTGAGCTATTTTTTAATGTACCTTTAAATTAATCTGACCAAGATGTCCAGCCTAAAGAAATTCAATTTCACAAAGTTATTAAGCACTTATTATGTGAAGTATACTGATCTCTGTAAAACATACAAAACTAAATAAGATACAAGGAAATGTGTTCAACCTTTTATTTCATGTGTGTGACTGTATGTATGTATGTATATGTGTGTGTGTGTGTGTGTGTGTGTAGCATTCAGAGAAATGTAGGCAAACTCTAAATAATGATAATTTGGAATATCAGGTATGTATTATATTATAATTTGGAATTTTTAGTTATATATCAGAATGTATATGTATACATACATATTTATATATCTATATCTCTATGATAGATACAGATAGATAGATAGATAGATAGATAGATAGATAGATAGATAGATAGATAGATAGATAGATAGATAGATGTACCATACTTTCATTATCAACTATGGCCAGGTGATCCTGTGAATCTTGTCATAGTGTATTCACTCTAAATTTAGCAGAGCATGAATTCATGCTATTGGAAACAGCTGAGAGAGGTTTTGTTTATTAGGTCATTTTTTACTAAAATAATATGGGTTATTCTTGCTTATTTGGCCAGTGTGTATTATGAAGGAAAAGGAGCGTAGGGAATATGGGGAGGAGAATAAGTAAACAGGAAAGGTTGCATTGAATTTTAAATATTTTTGGAATTGTCATGTTTGTCATTCTTTCTGTATATGAATTTCTATGTTACTTTCATGAGACAATATAAAGGGAAGTTAGCAGAGCTCAGAAAACAATATATCCAATTACTACAACAACATAAACAACTACAACAATGAAATCAAAATTGAAAGCTATGACCAGTTTTGGCCTCAAAGAAGGTATCTGAACATATACCCTCCTCCCTCTTCACAGATGTGAAAGCCTGTATCAATTAATCAGCCAGGATTTTTCTTTATGTTTTTGTTAGTTTTTCTCCTTTGTTACAAAAGATGGCTCTCCAGGAAGAGGAGAAAGGGATGATATTTTGGAAAATAAATATGATATATAAATAAAAGCAATTAATAGACATTTTACTTTTTAAAAAAAGCTTCTCATAAATGAAGTGGTATCCCTTATGTAATGGAATGGGTGGGGTCATGGTCTAATTACATAGCAGTGTCAAGGCAAGAAATCAAATGATGAGTTCAAAGGTGTTATTTTTGAAGATTAGTAATATTAAGGAGATTTTTCTTGGGAAGGGGTATAGATTGGGGAATAGGGGTAGATTAGAGAGCTTTCTGATGGGGAGATCTGGAATTGATGCCAGAAAACTAGAGCTATGGAGTTTGGCATAAATTAATTGGTAATAAACAAGAGCTAGATTTAAGAAGTGTCTCAGTTTTCTAGTGTCTTATTGGTAGTCTTCTTCAGTTCAGCCATTCATCTGACAAAATATGATTTTGTTGTTTGTCCTTTGTGCTTAAAATGGACAAAAATGACTTCACAATGTTGAGGTCAATGTACAGTGTGTCTGACTGTTGCTGATCATACCAATACAAGCTCAGGAGTGTCTTCTTTAGTTTGGGAGCAAATAGTCTGTGTGACCGTTTGGGAATTAGATGTCTCTAAATTTGAGCATCTTATTTCTTTTGAGTCACTGCAATTCTCCTTTGTTCATAGAGCATAACACCTTCTTTGATACAGCCAAGTCATGCTGGACAATCCTAGCCCAGTGTGTCCTATGTCTCTCAATTGATGCCAAAATTCTTCAGAGTGTCCTTGTATCACTTCTGACCACCATGTAAGGGCCTGTTTTGTGTGAGTTCTCTGTAAAATAATCTTTTAGGCAAACATAGGTTTACCATTCAAACATCATTGCCAGTCTATTGGAGTTGTGCTCTCTGCAATAGAGTCTGAATGCTTAGTGTCCATTACTTTATCTAGCTGGTGACCTTCAGAAGCTTCCCAAGACAATTCAAATGGAAGCAATTAAATTTACTGGCATGGCACTGGTAGACTGTCCAGGTTTCACAGGCATGAAACAATGAAACCTTCAGTATGATAGGCAGCCTAACACCTTTGCTCTCCCATGCATTGTTTTGGAGCCTCCAAAATGTTGACCTGGCTCTGGCAATGTGTGCATCAATATTTATATGTATAGCCCTGGAAAGTATACTGCAAAGGTAATTGAATTTATCCATAGCATACAAAATATCCCCATTTGCTGTTACCAATGGTTCTACATAAAAATGGTGCAGTGCTCCCTGGTGGAGAACTTCTGTTTTCTTTGTGTTAATTATTTGACCAACTTTAGCACAAAAGGCAATGAATCAATCCTTGCTTTGTATTTATGTCAGCCTCAGAGGCTGCATTGCATACACAATCATTTGTGAGCAAAACATCACATACACCAACTCCTTCAATTTAGTCTTGACTTTGTAGCCTTTTCAAGTAAATTAATATACTGTCAGCTTGGTAGTTGACCCTGATGCTATTTTCATCCTTATTCAACGCATCTAACAACATTGCTGAAACATCATGCTAAAAAGTGTGGGAGCAAGCACACAGCCTTGCTTCACTCCATTGTTGACTAGGAAAGCACAAGAGCATCATCCATTATCCAGAACCCATGTAAGCATGCCATCATGAGATTGGCATACAATACAGATGAATTTCTCTGGGCAAACAAATTTTGTCATGATTTTTCACAGGTTCTTGTGATTATTAAAAGCCTTGTAGATCAATGAATGATGTGTATAGACATCTGTTCTGTTCCTTGCATTTCTTCTGGAGTTGTCAGGCAGCAAACACTATGTCAACCATTCCTCAGTCTTTTTTGAAGCCACTCTGGCTCTCTGGGAGCTCATCCTCAGGTGAAGGATCAACCACTTAAAGAGGACTCTGACAAGAATCTTGCCAGCAATGAAAAAGAGAGGGACCCTGCTGTAGTTGTCACAGGACAATCTATTTCCTTTTCCTTTATAGAGATGGACAATGGAAACATCCCTGAATGCCTGTGGATAACCTACTGCTTTTGTATGAGCAGTAGACCCTGTGCTTTTTAAATCTCTGCTGGGATGGAATCAGCACCAAGTGCTTTGCCACACAAGAGGAGGCTAATGGCATTTAAAACTTCTTCATTTGGAAGCTTGGCTAGAGAGGAATTGACTTCAACCTGAGATAAATAGTCTATGACTTAAGCATTGGTTGATGACGGTCTGTTAAGAACACTATGGAAGTATTCAGTTCATGTCCCCAGAATTGTGTCTTTATTATTGATCAGTGTGGCTCCATCAGTCCCTTAGTAGTTGAGATGTGCCAATGGTCTTTCATTTTAGAAAGCAGTGGGGGGGGGGAAGGAGAGCACTTTTCTATCACAACACAATAGCGACATTATCCCTACATAGACTACTCCACTAATTGTACTTGTACCTAGGGTAGCTGGCAAAATTTACTTCTCATGTGTGTTTTCTTCTTCTTCTTTTTTTTTTGGTAATTGGGGTTAAGTGACTTGCTGGATTTGAACTTGGTTCCTCCTGACTTCAGATCTGGTGCTCTATCCACTGTGCCACCTAGCTCCCCTGTGTGTTTTCTTCTTTCAGCAATTTTGATATGAGCACCAAAAGGCTGGTAAGATTGTAGTGGTGTGTGAGCAACAAAAATTCCATGAAAATACTGGTGAATCAGAAATAAAAATTATTAATGGCCTAGCAAGGCTGGGTGTCCCATGTGTGGGCACACCTTGCAGAAAGTAGAATAAAGCTTTTTATCCCTAGTTCCAAATCACAGTTCCCTCTCCTGTTTCCCCATTGACTGGTTAATGCAGGATTTACAGCCTATCCAAAGCACCTGATTTCCCCACATGAGTCTCTGACCCTAATTACATCTCCCATTCCCCACATTTATTTGGTAATTAGAGCTCACCCCAATCTCTTCATCTAGTAGGACCAACCCCCTTATGCAAGGTGTTATGCAACAGCCTACAGCTGTCAATACCTCAGTAGCTTCCACACCCTGATGAGTGATGTGCAGAAGCAACATTCCCAACCACATTTTCTACAGGTGGGACTTGATATCTTCCCCTTCCTTGGCATCAGAGCAACAAAGGAAGAAAGTATCCAAGCAGCAGTACGAGTGGGCTGGTATCAAGGAAAGAGTCAGCTTCAAAAGAGATGCTACCAGAAAAATCAAGCTTGGCTGTTTGATGAGACAATTACTATGCAGGTGAAATGTAGCATAACTAATTAGCAGTCAAAAATATATTTTCTATTCCCCAAAGACTTGAATATTAATCTTTCAACTAACTTTGCTGTTAATAATGCATGTGTTAATGCTTATCATTACTCTCTATGTGAGAATAAATTGCCTGACCTACACCCCAATTCATATCCTGTACTGGATATTTTACTTTCATCTTTTTTTGGGTGAAAACCATAGACTAGAGCCCAAAACAAAATTTTACCTTGAAGTAGCTGGAATGGGGATTCAATAAGCCATTAAGTATCAGAACTTGGAAGTCTACTTCCCCTATTGAGATGTCCAGCTTCCCCTAGTAATAAACTCAGTACACAGCCATATGGCTCTATTGCAGAGAGCCTCTTATATGCTAGAAAATGAAGAGGGAGACACTCTTTTGATTTTCATACATAAATTTGTTTCTAAAGTCATCTGACATTGCATCAATTAGGAAAACGGAAAATTCAATTCATAATTAAACTCACCAGCAACAAAAAGAAAGAAAAGTTCATCATGTATTTGCATTCTTTTTGAGTGATCATTAGTGTTGGGATTCTTAACCTGGGGTCCAAATCAATTAACAGATTGCAGAGGATTCATGAACTTTAATGGGAAGAAAAAAAATACATTTTTCCAATGTAACTGGTTTCTTTGTAATTCTATGTATTTTATTTTGTGTATCTAAAAACATTATTCTGAGAAAAGTCCCATAAGGTTCACCAGAATGCCAAAGAGGTCTACGATATACCCAAAATGATTAAGAACCCCAAATTAGATGCATGGCAAGGCATTTAAAATTTACACCAGACCTTGTACTTTAGATCTTTTAAATGTGCCTGACTGACAGTAAATTATTAAAAAGCATGTACAAAGGTAAATATTATTTAAAACATTTTGTGGTGATCAATTTTAATTTTTCAATATGTATACTTGTACTGATTAATCAATAAAATATTTTTTCCTTTTTAACATTTTCCAAAGTAGCTAGAAATTTAGCATTATACATCCCACTTTGGTATTCCTCAAATCTGACATGTTATTGCTTTTTCATTCAACTAAGAAATAAAATGATTTCTCAGTTCTATGCTATGCATAGAACTTCTAAAGTTACTGAGAGTAAAGAAGTTATTCCATTTCCATATTCCTAGACACTATATTCATTGTAAGAACCAAGAACTGAAGACTACACAAGATTCCAGTTTTATTGTATGCTCCTAAACTCATTTATTCTGTCTATGGGGTTTCATTTCACAGAATCAGAGTCTGATTTGGAAGGAACTTCAGATACCATCTAGTAAAAACTTTGGATAAACAAAAATTCTCTCTATAACCTACCAAAAGTGCTCATATAACACTCATTCGATGATCTCCACTGGGAGGAAACTCTCATAAGGCCAATATAGCCCATTTCTTATTGGGATAGTTGTCACTATTAAAAAGCTTATTTTCAAATTGGGTATATGGTAATGTATGTGGTTGTATATTTATGTGTATATGGTGATATATGTGTATATATGTATATGGTGAGATATGTGTGTATAAACATACAACACATATACATTTATATCACCACACAACACACATATATCACATATACATCTATATTATGGGTGTAAATATACACATATATCACCATAAACACATGTATACCCAATGAATGTGTATATATGTGTATATGTATGTGTATGCACACATACATGCATATATATATGCATCCATATATATTCATTTGTGTAAAGTGAAATATATGGATGTATATGGTGATTTGATACACATACATATATGTCTGTATGGTGATACACACACATATATTATGCATTTATATAGATATATAGATATCACCACCTATGTCCATATGCATATATATCATGAGTTTGTATGATGATATATGTATATATATATATATATATATACATTGAGAGAGAGAATCATATCATAACATACATATGATAACTCTGTGAGTGTGTGGGTATAATTTATATACCTATAGCTTGAGTACTAAACAACTATTAGAGAAATTTAATGCAAAGTTTTGGTTTTCCCCCATTCAATGACTTTTTTCTTATCCTATGTGTATCAATTTTGTTTTCATAGAAGCTTTTCAATTTCACATAATCAAATTTATGAATTTTACCTTCTGTAATTACTTCAAAAACTTGTTTAGTTAACAATATTTATTGGTCCTTTGCTTCCGGGAGCCAAGATGGTGGAATAAGAAGTAAGTTGCTCTCACCTTCCCTTATTAACCTCTGAAAGCCCAGAAAATATCACCCTAGGAAAAAACCCAGAAGAGATGAACCAGTTGAAAGACAGGGTGCAGCAGTCCTATAGCTCAGGAAGCTTGAGGGATTAACAGGAAGGGCTCCTCTTGCCCTGGGGGAGGGAGAGCAGTACTGAACTGGAGATGTCCCAGCAAGCTACTGGAAAGCTCCACCTCAGCATACCAGGGGAAGATCATGAACCCCAGGTGGTGGAGCAGGCAAGCACCAATAACAGAACCCCTGAGTGCATCAGTGTAGGTGCGGGAACTGATGGAAACCAGTTTGGAAAACCACCAGGTGCCTTGGCATTCTACGGCGACCGGGTCTCCCAGTGCCTCAGCAAAATTCTGGGAAGCAGTTCTCCAAAGGGGCTCCAGGCCAGAAGGATTTACAGGTGAATTCTATCAAACATATAAAGAACAATTAATTCTAATAGTATACAGACTATTTGGGAAAATAGGTGAAGAAGGAGTCTTACCAAATTCTTTTTATGATACAAATATGGTGCCAATACCTAAACTAGGAAGAGTAAAAACAGAGAAAGAAAATTATAGACCAATTTCCCTAATGAATATAGATGCAACAATTTTAAATAAAATATTAGAAAATTGATTACACCAACTTATCACAAGAATAATACACTATGACCAGGTAGGATTTACACCAGGAGTGCAATACTGGTTCAATATTAAGAAAACTATCAGCATAATTGATCATATCAACAACAGAACTAACAGAAACCACATAATCATCTCAACACATGAAGAAATAGCTTTTGAGAAATACAACACCCATTCCTATTAAAAACACTAGAGAGCATAGTAATAAATGGAGTCTTTAAAATAATAAGTAGCATCTACCTAAAACCTTTAGCAAACATCATATGTAATGGGGATAAACTAGAAGCATTTGCAGTAAGACTGGGGGTGAAACAAGGATGTCAATTATCACCACTGTTGTTCAATATGGTACTAGAAACATTAGCTTTAGCAATAAGAGAAGAAAAAGAAATTGAAGGTATCAGAATAGGCAAAGAAAAACCAAAACTATCACTCTTTGCAGATGATATGATGATATAATTAGAGAATCCTAGAGAATCAAGTAAAAAACTACTTGAACCAATAAACAACTTTAAAAAAATTGCAGAATATAAAAAACCCACATAAATCATCATCATTTCTATTTATTTTTATATATTACCAATTTAAAGTTACTGTAGATATTATAAAATATTTAGCAGTCTACCTCCTGAAACAAACCCAGGAACAATATGAACACAATTAGAAAACACTTCATACAAATAACATCAGATGTAAATAATTTGAAAAATATCAGTTGCTCATGGGTAGGCTGAGCTGTTATAATAAAAATGACAATTCTACCTAGGTTAATTTGCTTATTCAGTGCCATACCAATCAAACTACCAAAAAGCTATTTTATAGAGCTAGAAAAAATAATAAGATTCATTTGGAATAAGAAAAGATCAAGAACATCAAGGAACTAATGAAAAGAAAGGCAGGGGAAGGTGGCCTACCCATCCCAGATCTTAAATTGCAGTATAAAGCAGCAATCATCACAACTACTTAGTGCCATATAAGAAACAGAGTGGTGGATCAGTGGAATAGGTTAGGTATGCAAGACACAGTATTCAATGACTATACTAATCTGATATTTGATATACCCAAAGACCTAGCTTCTGGGATAAGAACTCACTATTTGACAAAAACCTGCTGGGAAAACTGGAAAAGAGTATGACAGAGACTAAGCATAGATCAAAATCTCACAGCATATACCAAAATAAAGTCAAAATGGATTCATGATTTAGATATAAAAGTTGATGCTATAAGCAAACTGGGAGAGGAAGGAATAGTTCACCTATCAGATTTATGGAGAACAGAAGAATTGATGACCAAACAGGAGATAGAGAACATTATAAAAGGCAAAATGGTTAATTTTGATTACATTAAATTGAAAAGTTTTTGCACAAACAAAGTCAATGCAACCAAGATTAGCAGGGAAGCAGAAAACTGGGAAAGAATTTTGCAACCAGTGTCTCTGATAAGGGCTTCATTTCTAAAATATATAGAGAACTAAGTCAAATTTATAAGAATACAAGTCATTCCCCAATTGATAAATGGTCAAAGGATATGAACAGGCAGTTCTCAGATGAAGAAATTAAAGCCATGTACAGTCATATGAAAAAATGCTCAATTGATTAGAAAAATGCAAATCAAAACAACTCTGAGGTACCACATCTCACCTATCAGATTGGCCAACATGATAAAACAGGAAAATAATATATAATCCTTCAGGGGAAAAATGGAAATTCAGTGAAATAGAGGACTTTCAAATATTCTTGATAAAAAGACCAGAACTGAACAGTAAATTTAACTTTTAAATATAAGACTCAAGAGAAGCATGAAGAGGTAAACAGGAGAGAGAAATCATAAGGGACTTTTTGATGTTAAACTGTTAATATTCCTACATGGAAAGATGATATTGGTAACTCATGAGACCTTTGTCAGTATTAGGGTAGTTGGAGGGGAAAAATTATATGTATAGATAGATAGATTGATTGATAGAGGGCACAGGGTGAGTTGAACTTGAAGGGGTGATATCTGAAGAATAAAAGTAAAGGGAGAGAGAGGATTATATTAGGAGAAGGAGAAAGAGAGAGGTAGAATGGGGTAAATTATCTCACATAAAAGAGAGAAGAAAAAGCTTTTACTGTGGAGTGGAACATGGGAAAGTGAGAGGGAATGGATGAGTCTTACTCTCATCAGATTTGGCTTAAGGAGGGAATAACATACACAATTAATTGGGTATGGAAATCTACCTTTGCCTACAGGTAAATAGAGGGGAAGAAGGAGATAAGAGAGCAGGGGGATGATAGAGGGGAGAGCAGATTGGGCAAGGGGGTAATCAGAAGCAAATACTTCTGAAGAGGGACACAGTCAAAAGAGAGAATAGAATAAATGGAAAGAGGGGCAGGATAGGATGTAGGGAAATACAATTAATTTTTCACAACATGACTACTATGGAAGTGTTTTGCATGCCTACACATGGATAACCTCTATTAAGTTGCTTGCCTTCTCAGTAGGGGTGTGTGGGGAGGTAGGAGGGAAGAGAATTTGGAACCCAAAGTTTTAAAAACCAATGTTAAAAATTGTTTTACATGCAACTGGGAAATAAGATATACAGGCAATGGGGTATAGAAATCTATCCTGCCCTACAGGAAAATTGAAGGAGAAGGGGGTAAGAAGAGGCAGGGAGGGGGAGATAGAAAGGAAGGCAGATTAGGGGAAGGTGTATTCAGAATGCATGCTATCATGGAGTGGGGGGAGGGATGAGATGGTGAGAAAATTTGGAACTCAATTTCTTGTGTAAGTGAATGTTGAAAACTAAAAATAAATAAATTAATAAGAATACTCAAAAAAAGTTCTAAGAGTTACTGAGAAATAAGTGCTTTTATTAAGCATTCTCATTTAGAAGACATCATGACTGTTTTTTCAGTGATTTGTTCAATTTTATATTTCCTTTCTGTTATCTATCTGTTAGACTTACTCAAATTGAAAGAAGCATATTTTAATTCTCTGATACTATTATTTTATTGTTTATCTCTTCTCATTCAGTTATTTTTTCCTTTAGTAATTTAGGTTTTTTAAGGTGTTTGGGAGCTCATAAGTTTAATGTAAGTTTTGGTTTGTTGCCTGTATTTCCATACAGCACAATATAGTTTCCTTGTTTATCCCTTTATTATATTGTGAATGCTTGTTTTTTCATCATCTGATAAAATAACTGCAAATCCTACTTTTGTGGAATCACAGAAAACATTGGAGAAAAAAAACCCTCATTTTTATTCTGTGTATGTTTCTGTTTTTTACGTGTATTGCTTGTATGCAACAGACTGTGAGGTTTTGTTATTGTCTTACAAATCTGTCAGTTTTTTTTAATTGTGTTATTTAATACATCTATAATAAGTTATGAGAGTTAGATTTATTTTAATACCATTTGTCTCTAATAATGTGTATGTGTGTGTGTGTGTGTGTGTGTGTGTGTGTGTGTGTGTGTGTTTTCAAATTAGGATTTTTTTTTCCATTGGCCTTTGGCTATTTCAACTTCATCTTTTTTTTTTTTAAGATTCATTAATTTATTTATTTTTGGCTTTCAACATTCACTTCCACAAGAAATTGAGTTCCAAATTTTCTTCCCATCTCAGCCCTTCCCCAATCCAAAGACAGCATGAATTCTGAATACCCTTTCCCCAATCCATTCTCCCTTCCATCTCCCCCCCCCACTTTCTCTTATTCCCTTCTTCTTCTATCTTTCGGTAGGGCAGGATAGATTTCTGTATCCCATTGCCTGTATATCTTATTTCCCAGTTGCATGTGAAAACAAATTTTTAACATTTGTTTGTAAAACATTGGGTTCCAAATTTTCTCCCTTCCTCCCTCCCCACCCACCCTCACTGAGAAGGCAAGCAACTTGATACAAGTTATACTTATGTACTCATGCAAAACACTTTCATGGTAGTCATGCTGTGGAAAACTAACAATATTTCCCTTCATCCTATCCCACCCCCTGTTTATTCTATTCTCTCTTTTGACCCTGTCCCTCCTCAGAAATGTCTGTTTCTGATTACCCCCTCCCTCAATCTGCCCTCCCCTCTATCATCCCCCTGCTCTCTTATCCCCTTCCCCCTTATTTTCCTATAGGGTAAGATAGCTTTCCATACCCAATTGAGTGTATATGTTATTCCCTCCTTAAACCAAATCCAATGAGAATAACATTCACTTATTCCCTCTCACCTTCTCCCACTTCCCCTCCACTGTAAAACCCTTTTCTTGTCTGTTTTAGGTGAGATAATTTACCCCCATTCTACTTCTCCCTTTCACCTTCTCTCAGTGTAATCCTCTTACCCTTAATTTTATTCACCAGATATCACCCCTTCATCTTCAACTCACCCTGTGATCTCTATCTATCAATCTGTCTATACATATAATTTTTTCCCCTTCAACTAGCCTAATACTGAAAAAGGTCTCATGAGTTATAAATATCATCTTTCCATGTAGGAATGTAAACAGTTTAACATTAATAAGTCCCTTATGTTTTCTCTTTCCTGTTTACCTCTTCAAGTTTCTCTTGAGTCTTATATTTGAAAGTTAAATTTTCTATTCAGCTCTAGGCTTTTCATCAAGAATGCTTGACAGTCCTTTATTTCACTGACTGTCTAGTATTTCCCCTGAAGGATTATACTCAGTTTTGCTGGGTAGGTGATTCTTGGTTGTAATCCTAACTCTTTTACCCTCCAGAATATCATATTCCAAGCCCTACAGTCCCTTAATATAGAAACTGCTAAATCCTGTGTTATCCTGATTGTGTTTCCACAATACTTGAATTGTTTCTTCCTGGCTGCTTGCAATATTTTCTTCTTGACCTGGGAACTCTGGAATTTGGCTACAATATTCCTAGGAGTTTTGCTTTGGGGATCTCTTTCAGGAGGTGATTGGTGGATTCCTTCCATTTCTATTTTACCCTCTGGTACTAGAATATCAGGACAGTTTTCCTTGATAATTTTTGAAAGATGATGTCTAGGCTCTTTTTTTTATCATGGCTTTCAGATAGTCCAGTAATTTTTAAATATCTCTTCTGGATCTATTTTCCAAGCCAGTTGTTTATCCAATGAGATATTTCACATTGTCTTCTATTTTTTCATTCTTTTGGTTTTGTTGTACAATGTCTTGATATCTCATAAAGTCACTAGCTTCCCATTGCTCCATTCTAATTTTTAAGGAAGTATTTTTTTCAGTGAGCTTTTGGACTTCCTTTTCCATTTGGCCAATTTTGCTTTTGAAGGCATTCTCTCCTCATTGGCTTTTTGGACCTCTATTGCCATTTAGGGTAGGCTGTTTTTTAAAGTGTAATTTTCTTCAAGTTTTTTTTTTTGGGGGGGGGTCTCCTTTAGCAAGCTGTTCACTAGTTTTTCATGATTTTCTTTTATCATTCTCATTTCTCATCCCAGTTTTTCCTCTACATCTCTTACTTGCTTCTCAAAGTCCTTTTTGAGCTGTTTCATGGCCTTCTTGGAGGCTTTGGATGTAGGAGCTTTGACTTTGTTGTGTTCTTCTGGTTGCGTGTATTGTTCTTCTTTGTCACCAAAGAAAGATTCTATGGTCTGACCTTTTTGCACATTTTATTCATGATCCCAGCCAATTACTTGAGTTTTAAACTTTTTAAGGTAGGGGTCTGCTTCCAGTGTGGAGAATGTACTGTCCCAAGCTTTGAGGGGTTTGTGCAGTTGTTTTCAGAGACACTTCCAGGGACCTATAAGTTTCCAGTACTTCCCAAGCGGTATGATTAGGGGAGAGGTGTTTACTCCTTTCCTGGCCTGTGCTCTGGCTTATGAGTGAACACAAGTACTCTATTCTTCCTTGGAACTGTGAGCAGGATTCCCTCTCCACCACCACTACAAGCTCCACCATGCCAACATTCCTCCTCACCCCAGGATCACCCAGAACTGTGACCTAGATCCAAGCACAGGCAAAGCAAGAGAATCCTGCCTCAGCACCAGCAAAGAGATCCCTGCAATCCCCCTCTGATCAGCCACTCAATTCTCCCTTAGTCTGTGGGCCTGAAGCTCCAGAAGCAGCTGCTGCCTTGGGGCTGCAGCCAAGAGTGGGGCTGGGACCAAGCTTCCCTCTCACTGTGTTCACAGACTTTTCCTACTGACCTTCTAAGCTGTCTTTGGCTTTTGTGTGTTGAGAAATCTGGAAACTGCTGCAGGTGCCCATGATTCAGTCCCCTGAGGCCTGTTCCAGGTTTGCTGAGGCCTCATCTTTGACTGCATGCTCAGGCTGAATTGCATTCCTCTCTCAGCCTGGTGCAATAGACTTTTCCAATCAACCATCCAGGTTGTCTTGGGCTGGAAATTTGTTTTACTCTGTGTTTTTGTGGTTTCTTCTGCTCTAGAATTTGTTTAGAGACATTTTTACAGGTATTTGGAGGGGTTTAGGGGAGAGCTCCAGGAAGTCATTGCTTTTACTCTGCCATCTTGGTTCCACCATCAGCTTTATCTTTAAGGACATTAAGGCAACCCTGTTTCCTCAAATTCTCTTCTTTTTTCCTTCAAGCAACACTCTCCTCCATTTTGTTACTTTTTCCTTAATTTTAGAGATTAGTTTAGACTTTTTGTTCATTTTTCTTCTTTACTTTTATCTAGTTATTTCATTTTCCCTCTTTATTAAATAGCTCTTCCACTTCTTTTCAAATTTTCCCCCATTGATTTTGAATTATTTTCCATGACTTTTTTTCTTAAAAGGATTTCTTTCTCATTCTCTTTATTATTTTTATCACTTCCTATATATTTATTCATCTCTATATACCTAATGGAATTAAAGCTTCTAAAATACCCATTTGAGCTCCTTTTCTAAATAGTTTCTATGTTAATGCCCAGTAAATCTTGCACTCTCACCACCTTGAATTCACTTTTTGTTTTGCTTTACCCTTAGAAATACTAATTTCTTCAGGTGATATAGAAAATATTGCTTCATTGTAGGACTTTTCCTATGCATCTAATTGTATAGTTTACTATTAATCTTTGTCTTCCCATTTGCAATGAAATATGTTCCTTGAATCCATGCTCTCCTACTTTTCTGAGTGACAGTTGCCCCCAGGAACTCTGATACTTCTCCTGAAGTAGGATGAGTGGTCTTTCTTGGCTCCAGATTCTTGTAGATTAAACTTATTTTAAAGTCCCCATCTCCTTTTATAGTATATCTCTTTTTCCCTTGGACACATTCATTAGTAGTACTGCTTTATACCACTAAAGTAAGATCTTCCCTTTCATTTCCCCTTATTTAAATCCTTCCCTTTGTCTCCTTACCTATTCTCCTATAGGGTCTCTTCTCCCCAAGACATTACATGAGTTCTTTTCCCTTTATTGTTAGCCTTTAACTTGATGAGGGTACATCAAATAATTCCTTCTATCTTCTACCTTCCCTTTCCCATTTTATGCTTCTTCAAAAACATTGATTCTTCTGTTGGCGAAGTTGTGTGAGACTTAGTCCACAGTTTTTCTAGCCTATATCTCCACCATAACTTCTACTTTATTTCTGTTTTTATCTTTCTCTCCTCGTGTATTTTTAGAAAGAAATCTTTTGTCTTTCTGTTCTTTTGTTGTCCATATTTATTGTGTTTACTATATTACCTTACTTTCCTTTTATTTCTGTTATGTGAGATATTTAACAAGCAAATAATTGGTTAAAGCTCAGTTTGCTTTCTAGGAATGCTTAAAATAACTTTTTCATGTTAATATGCATCTTTTTTTTCCCATTAATGGTTAGGCTCAGACTGACTGTTTCTTTGGGTTCTGTCTTGAATTAATTTTGAATATTTTGCTATTTGCAACATTTTATTCCATTTCTTCTTGGGGTTTCTATTGGGTACAGAGTTTTCTTGGACTATTTGAATTTCCTTTCTTTTATTTTTGAAAGTCTTGGTTGCGGAGCCAAGAAGGCAGAGTAAAAGCAGTGACTTGATTGAGCTCTCCCCCAAACCCCTCCAAATACCTACAAAAAATGGTTGCCTCCTGAGCTTTAGGCCCACAGACTGAGGGGGAATTGAGTGGCTGATCAGAGGGGGATTGCAGAGATCTCTCTGCTTGTGCAGGATTCTCTTGCTTTGCCTGTGTTTGGATCTGGGTCACAGTTCTGGGTAGCAGTCCTGGGACAAGGAGGAGTACTGGTGTGGTGAAGCTTATAGTGGCTGTGGAGAGCAAACCCTCATCACAGTTCCAAAACAGGAAAGAGTGCTCATAGACCAGAGCACAGGTTAGGAAAGTAGTAAACACCTCGCTCTTGATCATAGCACCTTGGAAGAACTGAAAATTTACAGGTCACTAGAAGTATCTCTGAAAACAGCTATGCAAAACCCCTGAAGCTTGGGACAGTACATTCTCCACACTGGAAACAGATTCCTACCTTAACAAAAAGTTTATAACTCAAGTAATTGGCCAAGATCATGAGCAAGCAGCATTAAAAGAGTCAGACTATATTATCTTACTTTGGTGACAAAGAAGATCAAAACATACAACCAGAAGAAGACAAGGAAGCCAAAGCTCCTACATCCAAAGCCTCCAAGAAAAATATGAATTGGTCCCAGGCCATGGAAGAGCTCAAAAAAGATTTTGAGAAGCAAGTAAGAGAAGTAGAGGAAAAACTGAGAGTGATGCTAAAGGAGACCCAAAAAATACTGAAGAAAATAACACCTTAAAAAATAGCCTAACCCAAATGGCAGAAGAGGTCCAAAAAGCCAACAAGGAGAAGAATGCCCTAAAAAGAAAAATTGGCCAAAAGGAAAAGGAAGCCCAAAAGATTACTTTAGAGAATACTTCCTTAAAAATTAGAATGGAGTAATTGGAAGCTAGTGACAATTTGAGAAATCAAGGCACTGTAACACTATCCAAAGGAATGAAAAAAATAGAGGAGAATGTGAAATATCTCATTGGAAAAACAACTGACCTGGAAAATAGATCCAGGAGAGAGAACCTAAAAATTATTGGACTATCTGAAAGCCATGATAAAAAAAAAGAGCCTAGACATTATTTTTCAAGAAATTATCAAGGAAATATGCCCTGATATTTCAGAACCAGAGGGCAAAATAGAAATTGAAAGAATCCACCCATCACCTCCTGAAAGAGATCCACAAAGGAAAACTCCTAGGAATGTTGTAGCCAAATTCCAGAATTCTCAGGTCAAGGAGAAGATATTGCAAGCAGATAGAAGGAAACAATTCAAGTATTGTGGAAGCACAATCAAGATAACACAATATTTAGCAGCTTCTACATTAAAGGTCTGGAGGGCATGGAATATGATATTCTGGAAGGCAAAGGAGATAGGACTACAACCAAGAATCACCTACCCTACAAAACTGAGTATAATCCTTCAGGGTAAAAAATGGTCAGTCAATGAAATAAGGGACTTTCCAAGTATTCCTGTGGAAAAGGCCAGAGCTGAATAGAAAGTTTGACCTTCAAATTTCTCAATTTCTCACTCAAGTGAAACATGGAAGAGGTAAACAGGAAAGAGAAATCATAAGAAACTTATTAAGGTTGAACTGTTTACATTCTTGTAGGGAAACATGATATTTGTAACTCATGAGCCCTTTGTAAGTATTAGGGTAGTGGGAGGGAAAAATTATATGTATGTACAGATAGAGTGCACAGGGTGGGTTGAAGATGAAGGGATGATATTTGGAAAATAAAATTAAGGGGTAAGAGATGATTATACTGGGACAAGGAGAAAGGGAAAAGGAGAAGTAGAATGAGGTAAAATATTTTTGAAAGTCTTATTCCTGATCACTTTTCCTAGTCATTTTTTGTTTCTCATTAAATTTAACCACTTTGTGTGTTGTAGTTTGCTGCTCTGTTTTTTATTGTTCATTTGTGTTTTTGTTTTTCTAGAAGCAGTTTGCAGATTCCTTCAAATGGCACTTTGTTTTCTGTGTTCAGAAATTCTAGTTATTTTTGTTGTATTATTTCTTACATCATGGTTTTATGGTTTTTAAAGCCATTTCAGCCTCCTCCCATGCTTGACAATTTACATGTCACCAGATTCAATTTCTGCTGCAAGTGATTTCTAGAGAGTCAGAACTGGTCTTGGCTGATTTTGGAACTCATTTCCACAGGCTTAATGGGATGTAATATTGTCACATATGCATGTCCTCCTCCAGTTTCCTCTTTTCCTCAGTTCATAGGTGAGCTATATTTAAGCACAAAGCATTATCACATACACTGCTGTCCCATCCAGAACCCTTTGTTCCTTCCTTCCTTCCTTCCTTCCTTTCATTCTCTCTCTTTTTCTTTTCTTTTCTTTCTTTCTTTCTTCCTTTCTTTCTTTTTTTGTGACATTGTGAGGAGCAGTGCAGAGTTGGTATGTTGGCAAGACCAAGTATTAGCTTTTGTAACCCTACTACTGTAGTATATTCAGAGGTACTGAGTGAGTGTGCTAGTGGTTAGGGATTAGGCTTCTCTGTTGATGTCCTCAATGTGGAGACAGATTGATTGATCTTGTGTGCATAATTCCCATTTTGAAGAGATTTGAGAGGTCATGAGAATCAGAGAAAATATCTAATGAGACAAGTTCAAATCCAAGCTCAGGCACTTACTAACTGTAAACCTGAAGAAGTCACTCCACATAATACTTCCCAAGGCTATTGTTAGAATCAAATGGGATAATATTTATAAAGCACTTAGCATAGTTCCTTGGCACTAGGAGGGACTAAATAAATGCCTAATGACTGAATGGCTTCAAAACATAAAAAATCAATGCTGTACACTTTAAACAAAAGCCTCTATATTGTCTAGGCCATTTAGATAATACTTCTCAGAAATTCTGCAGGTTCTTTCCTTAATTAGAACATGACCCTAACTTTAGGTGCTAGCTAGTAATGTTTCAGTATGCAGATAGAATTTGTCCAAAGGTCAACAACAGCAGCAGCAGCAGCAGCAACAAGAACAACAACAAATCCACAAACCTTTATTAAATTACTACAATGTGTTGTGTAATGTGCCAGGCACTAGAGATACAGATACAAGGAAAAAAGTCTTACAGTCACCAAAGTTAGGTTACCTTAAGAATGTTATGTATAAAAAAGAACAAACACATCTTTGAAGTGAATAAAATTACTCTGCCAATTCATCTTCCTTGGGTGATGTATTGACAGTGATAGATCAAGAATGCACACAATTTCAGACAGAATTTTGACATAACTGGTGATGTAGGAAAGCCAAGGGACAAGTGTCCTCTAGTTGTCAGATTCTGGCTGGAATCCTAAGTGAATTTTTAAAGGTAATAAAGTTCTATGGCAGCCAAGCTCCAGAATATGAATTGCATGCCCATAGGGTTGACAGTTTTCCCTTGTAAATGACCTATCAGTGCTGAAGCAGGAATGGCATTGAAAATCTGACCAGAGGATCAATACAGAATTTTTTTCTTAAAACTTTTAAAAGACTTGTGATTAAAAATAAGGGGAGATAGGGTTTCCATCAAATGATTTTCAGTGTTTTCCAATAGCCCATTTTTAACCCTGATTACTTTTTTAATAACTCCATCCTCAGTTATTAGATTACTAGTCATTCACAGGTTAAATGCACATGAAGGAACCAATTCTACAATTGTAAAGGACTGTCAAAAAATCCTATCTTGATGTCCTTTTAAAAAGATATTGCTGATGAGAATGTGCTTTTTTATTTTATTTTTTACATACTCTAAGAGCAGTTATTTCACAGCAAATCCTAGGGAATGTTAAATCTTCTTTGTCCCTCAATTCTTCATTTAGAGCAGACACAACTTGTATCTGCTATTATCAGTCTATTATCAGTCATCCTTCAGTGTGACAGAAGAGTAATGAATAGGTAGCTCTCAGGTATGTGTTTTATGAGGGAAACTCTGATTGTTCAGTGTAAGGGAATTTATATGCTGGCATTTAACCATTCATTAAAAGCTGCCATGAAGCATACTGACAAACAAATTGAAGACTCTCAAAAACTTCAGGTTAATGGAGAGAGGGTTGACAAAAAATGAGCTCTTAAAATTCCGGACCCTGACAAGCTTGTCAATTAAAAGTCAGTGAAGGAAGGTGAAGTTGAAACATACCCTTGGACCATCAGGCTATGACCTCTTTGTACTTTACAACCAGAAGAAGAGACAAAAGCAAAACAAAACAAAACAATAATAAAAATGCTTATTTTTCTGCCACAATTTTGAAGTCTATAAACAAAGACATGGAGATGATCCTCATATATCATACAAGTTGGCTGCCAGTGACTTACACTGAAACAATTAGAGCTTAAAGGATAAATTTACACTTGTTTACTGTTTAATTTATGATGTATTGAGGCACATATTGACTAGGAAAATGGCATTATGTTATTTCAAATCATCAATAACTGGGAAAGGGAATCTGTTCACATGCAACCACATTGTACCTAAAACTGTCACAAACCTTCCTAAATCTAGAAAAAGCTGGAAAAGTTAAGATACCAGGAGAGAGTTTCAAAAATTTGTTTAATATCATGTAAGTTTCTTTCCATTTTCAGTGTTAGTAGTTTTGATTCTGTCTTACAGTTATCTCAGCTCTCATGATCCATTGGTACCTACATGATCATAACTGAAGTTTCATTCTCAATTCTTTATTCATAACCAACCCATCAAATCAACCCAACCAATTCTTTTTAAATGGTTAGGACTTAATAAATGGTCACTGACTGACTACCTGATTGAGATTGTTAGAAAGGCCTTTTGTGTGTTGAATAGGTCTCCTGGGATGAATCTATAAGATGGCATGGGTTAATGTTACACAGGATGGGCAGGTATGGATGTGTTGCAATCTGTACTATTGGAAAGAATACCTACAATTGAAGAGATTATAAATCCATTGGGATATTGGCATATTAGACAAGTTCACAAGGCATCCTGAAGATTGTGCTATCTTGATAAATAACAGGTGGCACTTGATAGCAGGAATGCTGTGTAATAATGCAACCTACTAATATATTTGCTACTTGTCAATATTAGCTAATGATGAGTCACTTGACTCATTGGTCAATGCCAATGGAGGTCCCAAAAGGTCCAATAGGAAGAACTGATTTGGTTGGGGAGCCCAAAGAGAGACCTGTTCAGAGGCTGCGGTACACTGCAATAGAAAATCAGCTGATGGGCTCCTATGGTGGGTTTTAGCAGTAAAATGTATAATTTAGACTCCTTTCTAGGCTAACAGCTTATGCTAATTTTGAAACTGCCTGTTCATCCTAATGCCATCACCTCTTTTTAAAACCTAGAATGGTGTAGCAGTGCCAGGAAGAAAATCAAATCCAGGTCTAATTCTTCAAAATGTGGGGGCAGCTAAACTGAAAAGTCATTCTAGTATAGATGTTGAATGCTATGGGGAAATAGCGAAATAGAACATTTAAAAGAATTATTGATTCTTAAAGTCATTCAACCTCTTGATGCCTCAATTTCTTCAATTATAAAATGAGAATAATGATATCCAAATTCCTGGCTTTCAAGACTGTTGTGAGGGGAAAAAAGAAAACCAAACTTTGCAAAAATTAAAGTGTTACACAAATGTGAGCCATTAATATTTTTTTCTAGTAAATGCTTAATAAATATTTGATATAAAATCAATTGCAAACATATAGATAACATTTTTCCTTAGGAACAATAAGATTTGGCACTGTTGAATTTGGTCAGACAATGACATAGAACTGTAATCCCCAGATAAAAAAAAGAAAATTTCTTGGGAAACTGAAATAGAATAGTCCCAGTTTTCCACTTAGCTTTGCCAGGAGTATCTTTTTTTTTTTTTTAATTTAAGGTAATCTCTGAGCTCTGACTTTCTGGGATAGTGAGAAGTAAATGAACAGACATAGATTTTGCCATAGACTTTAGGTCTTCATCTTGCTCACACCAGAAAAGGATCTGAATTGCTGACTTTGGCCAGGTTAGCAGAAATTAAATATAGGACTACCTTACCCTGGAAAAGCATGCTTTTCCAGTTGATGGCTATTGCATATATTGGAAACAGAAACAGTTTTTGTGCTTTGTCTTGAAGTTTATCTATATTCTCCATGGTATACTCATACAGTAAACCATGAAATGTTTTTTTCTTTTCCATTAATCTTTATTGGTTATTTTATTGATTCAGCATTATTTTAGTGATAAAGTGTGTGAATTTTCCTAGTTTTCTATAGTAACTTGCATTGTCCCCTATAAAAATGATCAAGACTTTTCCCTGCCTAGCAAATGGGAAGAGAGAAAAAGACTTATAGCAATACCTTGTCCAATACATTGTTTTTGGTTAATATTAGCCAAAGCAGTAGTACAGTTGATAGATTTCAATTCTTTTTTGATAAAAATTAAAAAAAAACATTTTGAGGTACGTGATACTTTTTATTCACATAACTGTTTTTTCCCCATTTTTTTCTATTGCAGCCTTAATCTCTCTGTTAGCGAGATGAAAGTTCTTGAATTATAGTGCATTATATAGTCAGACACAAGGCCAAGCATTTGACATTTTTAAATATTAGTTTTTGCAGTTCAAATTAAGCATACCTCTAAGAGATGGTGCCACAGTAAAACTTCACTGTAAGCTGAAGATCTGGAGACTACAAAGACAGAGAAATGGAAAGGAAAAGTTCTTCAGTTGAGAAATAAACATTTCTTACCCTAGATAGGATCAGGTTCTTGAATAGCTTAATTGCACATGAAACAGCCAAAGAGACAATTAACTTGTCTCTAAGGCACTTGACTATACTTTTTGATCCTAACTTTAATCCTAACCACTCATCTACATAAAATCCTCAAAGAATTATAGAAGGTGGAAATGACTGAATTAGAACTGATTTTCACAGGGCAAATTAGGGTGGTTTTCCAAGGGAATGAATAGACTTTTGAGTCAAAAAGGATTGTTAAATTGGAGAGGGAAAATTTCTCCATCTCTTACCTGCATCTGACAAACAGCATAATACCTGAGGTTCTGAGAGAATCAAATGGAAAGAGTTCTGATAATACTAAACTAAAGGTAGTTCCAAGTGCAAAAGCATTATAGCCCTCCAGTTCAAAATGAGACTGTAAAACTCCTATTGAAAAGAGCTTGGTCCTACCCATCCAAACCAATGTTTGAATACAGAAAAAATTACCACTACTGTCCATCATAGGAGCAAACCCAAGATTCTAGTGGGTCAATTGGTTCAACAGAGATGTCACACCCTGATGAAAACTAAATGGCCAAGCAACCTACTTGGTCCAGCCTGGAAATCAGAGTCCAGCAATAGGGTACCATATCTGGCACTATATGGCAGTTATTGACCAGTGGCAGAGCAGGCTGCTTGGCCCAGTCTTAACATGTTGAAACAAGCTTAGCTGCTGATTGACCTGCTTAACATAACTCAGCATCATATTGGTCAATTCAGCTGAGATACCATATGCTTCCTGAGACAACCATCCAACTGAGACACTACACCCTATGAGGAGCTAGCCCAGATGAGCAGTGGAACTCATAATCCCATGCCACTCAGTGAACATGGTAAAGTCCTCCAAAGAAAGAAAGGACATTGAGGCCCTGCAATTGCCAGATAGAAAATTACCTTAGAATATGTCGGGTCAGCTTTTGTTTTACTACCTTCATATTTTAAGTTCATGTTCAGTTTTTCCCTCATGGACTCCATGTGTATTTTTTTAGGTTGTGTACCCCTGGGTTTAAGGAAAAATGCTTGTACCCTTGCTATACTTTCCAATACTTCTAGAATCTAGACAATAAAATCCAGATGGCTAGATTTCACAGGACATCATCAGAGATGATTCTGAAGTTTAGCTCACCCCAAAATAAAATTTTCAAACATCAGAGCTTCAGTAACAAAGAACTTAGGAAGACATAACAACCACATGATCATCAACAAGCATCATAGTCATCATCATCATCTTCATCTTTATCATCATCATAATATTTATTGTTGTTATTATTATTGTCATATTTACAGAGTGCTAAAATTTTGCAAAGCACTTTACAAATATCTCATTTTGCCCTCACAAAATTCTTGAAGGAAGGTGCTATTATTAGTCTCCAAGTTATAGATGAGGAAACTGAGGAAGACTGAGTTTAAACAACATACTCTGAGTTACACAGGGAGTATATGTCTTAGGCTGGGTTTGAATTCAGGTGTTCCCAACTCCAAGTCCAGCATTCTAATCAGTGCAACACCTAGCTGCCTCATAAATCACACATGGAAAAGCATTCCAAGGATGTGGGGTTGAGGGATATAGCCTTGTCAAGGTCACAGTGGTAAGGTAAGGAGAGAGAGAGAGAGAGAGAGACTTTTAAATAGCGGTTTTATGGTAGCTAGGAAGCTAGATAATAGACTGGATAGAATAGTGGACCTGAAATTAAGAAGACCTGAACTCAAATCTACCCTCAGGCACTTACTAGCTGGGTAACTGGAAGGCTGAGTGAGGCATTAGAAGAGGCTTTACCAGTCCTATGTTCCTTTCCCTCCCTAGCACTGTCCAATAATCTCATAAACAGGTCAGCCTAGTGTATCAATGGTCACTAATGAGTAAATGGTTCATTCCTCAAATAACACATTTCATCTTAGAGGAAACATGAAGCTAAATCTGATAAGATCCTCACTTCTTAAAACATGTTGAAGAGGTATTCTCTCATTTTTCTTCTTTGGGCCCTAACCTGCTCTTTTATATTTTACAACATTCATGAGATCATAAGATTATAGCTTTAGATCTTAAAAGGACCTTTAGAGTCACAAGTCTGAACTCCAATTTTAAAAATAGGGAAACTGAAACTGAGAGAGTTTAAGTGATGTGTTCAGTGTCACACAGCTAGTGTTTCAAGGGTTTTCCATTGATGTAACCATTGTGTATATTGTTTTCCAGGGTCCACTTCACTTTGTACCAATTCATGTAGGACTTCCCATGCTTCTCTGAATTCATCTATTCCTTATTTTCATAGTTTTCTAAGGTCCATGTTCTTCCACTACCTTTAAATGAGGTAGCTAGGTGGCATAGTGAATAGAGTACTGGGCCTACAGTCAAGAAGACCTAAGTTCAAATTTGACCTCAGATACTTACTAGTTGTGTGACTCTAGGCAGTTCACTTAACCTCTGTTTGTTTTAGCTTCTTTAACCCTAAAATATGTATAATAATAGTACCTAACTCCCAGGGTTTTATGAGGATTAAATGAGGTATTTATAAAATACTCAACATAGTGCTTGGCACATAGTAGACACTTCATGAATGCTTATTCCGTTTTCTCTTCCCTCCCCTTCCCAATATGGGAAGTCCTTCCATTAACACAGATCAACAATTCATCTGTAACTAAATATTTTAGATTTTGTTTGTGGCACGCTTAGATGTTAAATGTTAAGTAACTGTCCATGGTCCCACAATGAGTGTCTCACAGGAAGAACTTGAACCCAGATCTTCCTGACCTTAAGGACAGCCTTCCTTCCACATTACAACAATGTTTCTAGAATCCTTTGATAAATTATATTTTCACAGATCATGAGTGAATATTTTCAACAAGCCTAGTACTAGTAAAATACTATTTGCCATGTCTCTACAGGGTGAAACTGATCCATTGATGATAACTCTGGGTGCTCTTCAGCCAGGAAAGTAGCCACCTAATCATTAAGCATCACAGGCCATATTTTTCTACTTTATTGATGAGTGTGTCATGTAGAACAGAATTAAAAGCCTTGATAAGAGCAAGATGCATTATTTTGAAAACCCTTGAACTGCCAGGCTTATAACTATGGCTATATTGAAATTAAAGGCCCAAATAAACAGATGAAAATTGAAAAATATCAAATATTTCAGTGTTTCCAATATTTTTATGTTTGATTTTTAGAGGCAGGATATCTGGATGACTGAATAAATTATTTAACCTTTTTTTCCCTCTGGGTGTTTTGATAGTATGTAGATGCATCTTCTGGTGTAGGATAAATGAAGCTGGTAGAAATGTTTCTTTCATAAGACATGATAGTTTTATATAGAGTTCTTTTTCTTAAAAGCAAATTGATTAGAGTTTAAGCATCATCTGTGTCACTAACTCATAGATCAGCAGTCTATTCTTCCCCAGAACTTCAGTCCTGGGTAGCTAACTAACTGCCTGCTGAACATTCCAAACTGGATGTCTCAGAACCATCTCAAACTCAACAATCCCTTTTCTGTCATATTAGCCAATGTCATAGGTGTGAAGTGGCACCTCAGATTTGTTTTAATTTGCATTTCTCTAATTAGTAGACACAGAGAATTTTTTCATATGACTATAGATAGCTTTGATTTCTTCTGAAAAGTGCCTAATTGGCCATTTGGTAACTGGAGAATCACTCTTATTTCATAAATGACTCAATTCTCTATACATATTTAAGAAATGAGGCTTTTGTCGGATAAACTTATGTAAATCTTTTTTGATATGTCTTAATTGTCTACGGCACCTTTTATCAAAATGTAGTTTCCCTGATTATCATTTTAAATTACTTGTATTTTTACTTTGGCTTTGTCTGAGATCATGATTGCTATCGCTGACTTTTTCTTCCTACACTTAGAAATGTTATCAAATCTTTCTTTTTCTTTTATTCTTTTTTATTGTTTAAATTTTATTTTTCACAATTACATATGAAAATAATATTTAACATTCCTTCATTTTGAAAATTTTGAGTTCCAAATTTTCTTCCTCTTCCTACCCTCCCCCCTCACTATGGAGGCAAGCATTACATGTGTAGTCGTGCAAAACATATTTCTATATTAGTCATGTTGTGAAAAAAAGCACAGTCAAAAACTTATATTCTTTGATTTGCATTCAGACTCCATCAGATCTTTTTCTGGAGATGAATAGTACATTATAAGTCCTTCAGAATTGTCTTCGATCATTGTATTTCTGAGAATAGCTATCATTCACTAATCATTGTATAATAATACAGTTACTATATGCAATATTCTCCTGGTTCTGTTCATTTCACTTTGTTCATGTAAATCTTCCCAGGTTTTTCTGAAATCATCATGCTCATCATTTCTTATAGTACAATATTATTCCATCACAATCATATATTTGTGTACATATGATTTTTTTTCATTTTTAAAAAAAATCTCTTTGGAATACAGACATTGTAGTGGTATTACTGGGTCAAAGGGTATCCACTGTTACATGGCCCTTTGGGCATAGTTTTAAACTGCTATACGGAATAGGTGGATTACTTCACAATTATACTGACAATGTCTTAGTATCTCAATTTTCCCACATCCCCTCCAACATTTGTCATTTTATTTTTCTGTCATATTAGTCAATGTGGTAGGTGTGAGGTATTACCTAAGAATTGCTTTTATTTGCATTTCTCTAATCAAAGTAATTTAAAGCATTTTTAAATGACTATACAAAGCTTTGATTACTTCATCTGAAAATAACTGTTTATATCCTTTGACTATTTACCAATTAGGGAATGGCTCTTACTTTTTTTTTAATTTTTAACATGTGTTTTTAAAACTTTGGCTTCCAAATTTTCTCACTTCCTCCCTCCCTACCCACCCTCATTGAAAAGACAAGCATCTTGATGTAGGTTATAGATGTGTAGTCATGCAAAACACTTCAATAGTAGTCCTGTTGTGAAAAACTAAGTATATTTCCCTTCATCCTATCCTAACCCTCATTTATTCTACTCTCTCTTTTGACCTTGTCCCTCCTCAGAAGTGTTTGCTTTTGATTATCCCCTCCCCCAAATTGTCCTCCCCTCTAACAACCCCCTGATCTCTTGTCCCCTCCCGCCCTTATTTTCCTGTAGGGTAAGATAGATTTCCATACCCCATTGTGTACGTTATTCCCTCCTTAAGCCAAATCCTATGAGAATAAGATTCACTCATTCCCTCTCACCTTCCTCCATTTCCTCTCCATTGTAAAAGCCTTTTCTTGTCTGTTTCATGGGAGATATTTTACCTCATTCGACTTCTCCCTTTCTATTCTCCCAGTATAATTCTCTCTCACCCCTTAATTTATTCTTCAGATATCACCCCTTCATATCTCATCCTGTGCCCTCTATCTATCTGTCTATACATACATATAATTTTTTTTCCCTCTCACTACCCTAACATTGACAAAGGAGTCATGAATTACAAATATCATCTTTCCCTACAGGAATGTAAACAGTTCAACCTTAATAAGTTTCTTATGATTTCTCTTTCCTGTTTACCTCTTCCATGTTTCACTTGAGTCTTGTATTTGAAAGTCAAATTTTCAAGTCAGCTCAAGCACAGAAATGCTTGAAAGTCCCCTATTTCATTGAATGATCATTTTTTACCCTGAAGGATTATAATCAGTTTTGCTGGTTAGGTGATTCTAGGTTGCAGTGCTATCTCCTTTGCCCTCTGGAATACCATACTCCATGCCCTCCGGACCTTTAACGTAGAAGCTGCTAAATCTTGTGTTATCTTGATTGTGCTTCCACAATACTTGAAGTGCTTCCTTCTGGCTACTTGCAATATCTTCTCCTTGACCTGGGAATTCTGGAATTTGGCTACAACATTCCTAGGAGTTTTCCTTTGGGGATCTCTTTCAGGAGGTGATGGGTGGATTCTTTCAATTTCTATTTTGCCCTCTGGTTCTGAAATATCAGGGCATATTTCCTTGATAATTTCTTGAAAAATAATGTCTAGGCTCTTTTTTTTTATCATGGCTTTCAGATAGTCCAATAATTTTTAGGTTCTCTCTCCTGGATCTATTTTCCAGGTCAGTTGTTTTTCCAATGAGATATTTCACATTCTCCTCTATTTTTTTCATTCCTTTGGATAGTGTTACAGTGCCTTGATTTCTCAAATTGTCACTAGCTTCCAATTTCTCCATTCTAATTTTTAAGGAAGTATTTTTTTCAGTAATCTTTTTCTTATAGATTATATATTATATATATATATATAATTTCTTATAGAGTAACATAGATTCCTATATCCAATTAATTGTGTATGTTATTCCTTCTTTGAGAAAATTTCAATAAGAGTAAGGTTCAAGTGTTCTTCCCCACTCCCACCCTCATCATTCCCTCCACTGTAAAAGCTGTTTTGTGCCTCTTTTGTGTGATATAATTTACTCCATTCTACCTCTGCCTTTCCCCTTCTTCCAGTGCATTTCTCTTTCTCACCCCTTAATTTATTTTATTTTTAGATATCATTCAATAATATTCAACTTGTACCTATGCCCTCTGTCTATGTAAACTCCTTCTAACTGCCCTAATAATGAGAACATTCTTAGGAGTTATAAGTATCATCTTCCCAAGTATGCATGTAAACAGGTTACCCTTTTTGAATCCCTTATGATTTCTTTTTCCTGTATACCTTTTTATACTTCTCTTTAGTATTATATTTAAATGTCAAATTATCTATTTACCTCTGGTCTTTTCATCAGGAATGCTTGTAAGGCCTCTATTTCATGGAACCTCCAGTTTTTTTTTTCCCCTGAAGAATTATAATCAGTTTTGCTGAATAGATGATTCTTGGTTTTAAATCTTAGGTCCTTTGTCCTCTGGAATATCATATTTGAAGCACCCTAATCCTTACGTAAAATCTGCTAAATCTTGTGTTATCCTGAATACAGCTCCACAATATTTGAATTGTTTCTTTTTTGACTGCTTGAAATATTTTCTCCTTGGCCTGGGAGCTTTGGAATTTGACTATAATATTCCCGACAATTTTCGTTTTGGGATCTCTTTCAAAAGGTAATGAATGGATTCTTTCACTTTCTATTTTATCCACTGATTCTAAAATATCAGGGCAATTTTCTTGATAATTTCTTGAAATATGATGTCTAGGCTCTTTTTTTGATCATGGCTTTCATGTAGTCCAATAATTTTAAAAATATCTCTCCTGGATCTATTTTCCAGGAGAGTTGTTTTTCCAATGAGATATTTCATATTTTCTTCTAGTTTTTCATTCTTTTTATTTTGTTTTATTGTTTCTTGATTTTTGTGCCTCTTTTTATCATAGGGCCAATTTTGTTATTTAAAGTAGTATTTTCTTCAGTATTTCTGTGCCTCTTTTACCAAGCTGTTAATTCTCTTTTCATAATTTTCTTGCATCACTCATTTATTGTCCCAATTTTTTCTCTACCATTCTGATCTCTCTCTTTAACTCTTCTAGGCATTCTAGCAAATTGGTATTGAGTTCAATTGGCATTTTTCTTTCAGGCTTTGCTTGTAGCTGTTTTCACATTTTTGTCTCCTGAGTTTATGTGTTGGTCTTCCCTGCCACCATAGTAGCTTTTTTATGTTCACATTTCTTTTTTTCATATTTTCCAGGCTCTCTCTCTCTCTCTCTCTCTCTCTCTCCCCCCCCCCTTTCTTTTGGAAAGGAAGGAAACAAGCATTTATTATATGTCTACTATGTGCCAGGCACTATGCTAAGCACTTTACACTCCCCTGAGGAGTAGATGCTATAATTATGCTCATTTTCCAGATGAAGTAACCAAAGTGGACAGAAGTTAAGTGACTCACCCAGGGTCATGCTGCTAGGAAATGTTTGAGAATTTGAATTCAGGTCTTCCTGATTCCAGATCCAGCACTATACCTAATGCACCACCAGTTGCCCGGAATCTATGAACTTTTGCACAGATCAGTAAAATAACCACTTTTTGTAGTTAAATCAAAGGAATAAGATGTAAACTTTTCTTCTGCAGGCTCACGGAAAGCATCCTTGGTGCACCTCCAAGCAGACAGAACAACAGGGAAGATGTGTGCCTTGTTCTGTTCTCATATGATTTTAACTTCTGCTAGGTCTCTATATTTTGGAAGTTTTCTTCTTTACACCACAGAGCTTGGAATTATGAGTATTTGGTATCAGGATACCAACTCAAAATGGAATCTTTTAATTTTCATGGCTCAATCCAGGCAAGTTTGGGCAGCAATTCAGTCTATATTAATGCTTTTGGGTCCATTACAACTCATTTATAGAATACTCAAAAGATGCTTTGATGTCTGTGTTGGTAGTATGGGGATGTATCATCTGTCAGTTCACAAAAGATGGTGAGCTTTTAATGTATAATTCTAGCTACCATGTCATATCTTTTGAGGTAGTCAGTAGGTGCTAAGTGTTTGAATCTTGGAGCAATATGCTACACAGTTTCTACCATTTCCTTGCCTGATCTCTTGCCCAGTCATATCTAACTCTTCATAACCTTGGATTTTCTTGGCAAAGATACTGCAGTGGTTTGCTATTCCTTCTCTAGTGAATTAAGGCAAACATAGGTTAAATGACTTGATCAGGGTCACGCAGATAGTAAGCATCTGAGGCTGGATTTGAAGTCAGATCTTCCTGACTCCAGCCCTAGTGCTCTATATACTGAACTATCTAGCTGCCTCCCTCCGAGGCTCCTCAGAACTAATCCTTCTGCCATTTCTGGCAGCAATGGCCTGAGCCTGAATTGCCATCTTATAAGAACTTTGCATTTCCTTGAACAAATCAGCAGGTCTCAGTTCTTTGTCTGATACTTCTTTGCCCACCTGTTGCTGGCTGAGTCCACTATCACCTCTGTGGGGGAGGAGGGGACTTTTTGTTTTTTCTTTGGAATCATTGCCATTTCACAGCCTCCAGCCATCAAAAGGTTTGGGTTCCACTGGACAGATCCAAGGGCATCTACCTGTTAGCAGCTTTTACTACTTTTAATGGAATCACAAATATGTACTTAAGTTTTTGACCTGTCCAGTCCTATTTCTTGACTTTAAACTAATGTTAAAGTTGGGCTCTACTCACGTTGGGGTGGGCAGCTTCAGACTTTTTGCTGCTGTTTTCAGAGCTTGTTCAGGGGAAGAAGGTGGTGTTTGTAAGTTTTTATTTTTTTCTCCAAGATAGTGTGATCTGGGAAGAGCTGTGGTTTCCTAGTTTGTGCTCTTTTCTTTACCCAAGAAGGGCACCTGCTCTCCTGAAGCCACAGGTGATAGAACTCATCTCATTTCTGTGACTTTTACCAGTGCCCTCTTGCCCTGTTGCTGCAATCGATAGCTCTCCTCTTGGCCCTCCAACTGTGACCAACCATTACTCCCATTTTCTTGATGATAAGTGTGTTCTTCTCCGCTATAGAACTCTGACCTAGAACAGTTATGGACAATAATACTGTCAATTAGCACCAATTTCACCCAGTGTCAGCAAAGGGTCCCCTGTAATCTCTTTCTGACCAATTGTCTGAATCCCTTACTGTCTCTGGGCTGAGAGCTCCTAAAACTGCTTCTGTTGCTTTCAACCACCTTTAAGGTTTTGCTTATGCTGGAATCAAGTGCACTCCAGGTCACCCCTACCCTAATGTCACAGACCTCTCCTGCCAATCTTATAAGTTTTCTTACCCCGAAAAAAAAAGTCTTACTCTGACCTCTTGTTGACTCTTACACTCCAAAATTTGATTTGAGCAGTTACTTGAAAGTTGCTTGGAGGGCAAAGTTGGGAGAGTTCAACTAATTTGCTGCCTCTAATCTGCCATGTTGGTCATTTCTGAATGAATGATGTATTAAAATATATTTGAAGATTTTCCCCTAAAATACATAAAACCAGAATCTCTTCAAGTCCAAAAGTCCTTGACTTTATGCATGGGCTTCTCCATCACAAGTTTTTTTTTGGTCTTTTTTTTTAATAGAGAAAGCAAATGTGGAATATGATTGAATATAATATTCTGTTGAGTTATTGTTTTAAAGGACATTTTCTATGTTTAATTTGTTTCCAATTACAATATACACAAACATTCCAAATATAGCACTGCAGGCAGAACAATGTGAATAAGACTTCTTGCTATTAAATTAGAGGCTTAAAATTTTCCCATCCTTGTTATGTACATGCAAATAAAACTTGAGCAAACTCCCTAATAACTTCTTGAGTCCAAGAAGAAACAGTTTTCTAAGATGCTAAAATACTAACGAAGGGCAAAATGCCATAAACATCATAATGCAAGTATCCAAATTCAGTTGCTGATCCTACAGTCATAAATCATTAAACTAATTTAGTACTTAGTCAGAAAAACAGCATTTAAAGCATAGAAATTACATTCCCATTTAATTTCTAACAGTGTTCAGAGGCATTCTTCAAAGGTATAGATAAATGAAACAGGACAAAAAGCCTCCATAGAATGTAACTAAAAATTCCCCACAACATGTATACAGTTTTGACATGTCAAAATTGATTTCCTCTTGCTTTCAACTTTTATCTACATCACCCCTACGTCCACCCCCACAATGTGCTTTGAAATTTACCAGTTGTTCAAGGAAGTTTAACCAGCTTTTACATCTGAGCTGTTTTGGAAAGCTTACATTTAGCTATAGCTCTGGTCATTCCTAATAGCATTCTAGCTTATCCAGATATAATTGGGCACTGATTGAACAGAAAATTGGATTGGTTCTGCAAAGTCCATGACAGATATTGTTCAGAAATTAAATGAAGGTCTTTCATCTTGAGCGTTCTGTATCTCTAAAATGGCTTAGATGATAGCTGTAAACATACTTGAGGAAGATGCTTTAAGCTCAATGAGTTCATTGCAGGTTGAGGGAGTTGGCTCCAGGTCTGAATTGATACTAATACCACAAAAGATAGGCAGGTAAAAACTTACACTACTAAGGTATATAGATCTGCTGAATAAGGATGCAAACTGGACCAGAATCTTTACAAATTATACTTCCAGGAACATAATAGAAATGCTTTGGTGACCATAATAAACACCTAAGAAACTCCTAGTTACCCCAATATCCAAGGTGTGCAGATAGAAGGGTATTTTTTGAAGCACTGCCCTCTTTTTTGTACAATCATTTTGGAAAATATTTTGGAATTAGGAAACAAAATGACTTAAAAGTCCATTTCTTTTGACCCAGAAACTTCCTAGCTAGGCACATACCCCAAAAAGTTCATTAACAAAAAGAAAGGCACCACATACACCAAAATATTCACAGAAGCACTTTTTTGTGGTAGCAAAGAATTAGAAGCAAAATAAATGCCCACTGATTAAAGAATGACTAACCAGGAGTGAGGAACCTGCAGCCTGGACGCCACAGGTGGCCCTCTAGGTCCTCAAGTGAGTCCCCTTGACTGAATTCAAACTTCACAGAATAAATCCCCTTAATAAATGTGTTTACCTCAATGTATTGGAATAGTAATTACTTTTCTATAAGAAATAAGGAAAATTATGAATTCAGAGAACCATGGGAAGTCTTACACGAACTAATGAAAAGTGAAGTAAGTGGAACCAGGAAAATAATGTACATTATGGCTACATCAATGGAAAACCTCCGAAATACTAGCTGTGTCACACTGAGCACAACACTCAAACTCTCTCAGTCTCCATTTTCCTATCTATAAAACTGGAGGTCAGATTTGTGGCTCCTAAGACCCTTTTAAGATCTGAATCTACAATCCTATGATCTTATGAATGCTGTAAAATATAAGAGAGCAGGCTTGGCCCCAAAGAAGAAAAATGAGAGAATAATCCCCAACATATTTTAAGAAATGAGTCCCAGGAGTACATATAGAATGTTAGACATTATATGTAATTATATCAGATTTATCCCCATGTTTCCTCTGAGGTGAAAATGTTAGCTAAGAAGCAAACCATTAACTCATTAGTGATCATTGACACACTAGCCTGATTTGTTTATGAGATTATTGGGCAATGCTGGTCAGGAAAAGGAAGATCGGACCAGTAAAGCCTCCTCTAATGCCTTACTCAACCTGCCAGTTACTCAGAACTTTGAAGTCTATTCCTACAAAGCATAAGTTCTGTCAGGTCTTACCAAGCTTGAAAGTATAGGCCAAGCACATTTTCTTTTTCCTGACATCTCCAGTATGTTGTTTTGTTTTGCTTTACCTGACTTATTTGCTATGCTGGAAGGGTTCTGTTGAGTTGTTGTTATTTTGTTGTTGTTCAGTCATTTTAGTCATATCTGACTGTGCCCCCATTTGTGGTTTTCTTGGCAAGGATACTGGAATGGTTTGCCATTTCCTTCTCCAGCTCATTTAACATATGAAGAAACTGAGGTAAACTGGGTCACAAAGCTAATAAGTGTCTGAAGCCAGGTCTGAACTCAGGTTTTCCTGATTTGAGGGTTTGCACTCTGTCCACTTCTGTTGAAAGGGGAGGCATAAATGGTCACTCAGTGGGAAGTTACCAGTGCAAAGAAAGAAAAGAATATTAAGAAAATATTTTAAATCATGCAGCTAAAACAAAAATAAGTTTATAAGAAAGCATAAAGAGGACAATTTTGCTACTGTTAAATTTATTATATACTTTTCAAAGACAAACACATCCATAGTGTCATCAACAATATTATTTTTTGTTCTTTTTGTATATTGGAATGCATGTATATTAATGATTAAGTTCACAATAAAAAAATAAACAAAAAACAAAGAGTATGACTTCCAGAAAAAACTAGCCTAGGTAAATTATCTATCTATCTATCTATCTATCTATCTATCTATCTATCTATCTATCTATCTATCTATGCATGTGTGTATGTCTATATATGTGTGTGTGTGTCTATATATATATTTATAACATAATATAATATCATATGTGTGTACATATGCTATTGACCACTGAAAATTATTAAGACCACCTATGAAGGTGGAAGTAATCATAATTTACATCTTTGGAAGTCAACAAGCATTTATTAAATACCTACAGTGCAAAGTATTGACTGTAAAAAATGCTAGTTTATACTAAGAACATCCATTCTGAGGACATCATGGATAGTTTGAAGAATTGAGGTAAAGTATTATGAAATTTGCTTTAAATAGCACTAATTCCAATTAAGCTGACATTTATAACTGACCTATTCCAATGTCCACTGTCTTCATTGAATAATAAACTTTACTTGGATAGTGTAATGTGTGAAGAGCAAAAATGTCTAAGGTATAGCACATTATGGGGGAGGGGGGTGTTATGCTCAAGCATTTACCCTAAAAGGGGCTCTTTCCAAATCCATGGTATGGAGGATGCAGACTCAAAAGTGATTAATGGGTTCTCAATACCTAGTACCAAACTTGGTCTCTGTTTTTTGCCTCTGAAATTTAAAGTGCTAGAACACTAACACAAGTCCCCTTCCTTCCTTTCTATCTCTTTCCTCTTCTTTCCCTTTCCCTCATTCTCCACCCCCAGCTTCCACAGAGACTTTACTAACACTCAATTATAAAGAACTCACTTCCCCAACTAGTAAATGAGAGTGTGGAACTTGAGCTGAGGAAAACCTGGGCCTCTGCCCCCACCAACTTGTTTTGCAGAAATCATGGCAGAATTTTCGTAGTGATCTTACTCTTCTCAGATTTCTTACAAAACTTAAATGTCAGAGAGATGGAGAAAATTCAAATAAGTGTTTCAGAAGGAAATGCTTGAATTTTTGAAAGATTTGCTGAACTTTCAAAAGTTTTAACATTTGTGTTTATAAAAGCTTTTTCTTTTAAAATCTTTTTAGCTAGTACACACAGCCTGATTCTTCCCTTTAAGCCCAGGAGCATGTAAGCCAAGAATGTTTCTGGCTTTAGGGTAGAAAAGAGAGTCTGTATTTTCTCTCTTCTAATTAGGTTTGCAACTATTGGGGAAAATAATTCAAAATGACAAGTATTTGCTTTGTCAGGAGCAGAAAGCTGTGATAGGGGCATAAATTCCTTAATCTAGAGGGAAACATATTTATGGAAAAATCCCTGCAGCCCTCTTATGACAGACATATTTCATATTCCTCTAATAGATGGTGACAGTAGCAACATATGTATATATATATATATGTATACATATACACATATACATACACACACACATATATGTGTGTGTGTGTTACTTTAAAGTTTTTGAAACAATAAATTTGGTGAGTGATAGTATACATAGAATTATCACTTTTCTATAGATGAGGAAATGGGATTGAGAAATTGGAAATGATTTCCCCAATATCACACAGCTAATGTTAGCACAGTGAGTAAACATTAAACCTACATCACAATAAACACCACACTAAAAGATCTTTTATCTCCTTCAGGGCAGGTACAATTTTCTTCTTCTTTTCTGAAATGAAATGTGATTGAATTAACAACCATAAAACTGGTCCATCAGTCTATGTGTGTGAGTGTTTGTGTGTATGTATATGTACAGCTGCATGCATATATGTAAACATATACATTTATGTGTATTTATTTATCTGTCTATATTCATTTAAGTGCATGTGTTTTTTGGACAGAAATTGCAAATAAAAATGATCTTGGTTCAGAGTTGACTTGGAACAGCTAGGTGGCAAAATTAAGCATTGGATTTGAAATCAAGAAGACTCATCTTCATGAATTCAAATCCAGCCTCAGACACTTAGGAGCTTTGTTATCTTGGGGCAATCACCTAAGCCTGTTTGCCTCTGTTTTTCATCTGTAAAATGAGCTAAAGAAGGAAATGGCAAACCACTTCAGTATCTTTGCCAAGAAAACCCCAAATGGGGTCACTAGAAGTCAGACACAACTGAATAACAACAACAACAACTACAGAGAACATCATTGAATTTGGGAAATTATGTAATGTCAAATGATTCCAAATGCATCACCTGAAACAAAGGCCCATATTTTAATACAAAAAAAATGAGTTTAAAGCAACATTGGTGAGAGATGCATTGTGCTTTTTGTTGACTATTAAAAACAAATAGACAAACAAGCCTTAGATTTGGTCAAGCAAAATAAAACCTTACTGGCTTGAGCACAGTGTATCCAATGTGTCTATCAAAATCATGCATGGATACCTCCAACCATAGGAAAAAAAAACTTTTGTTATCCAATTATTTTGATATATAATGAACTATTAAAATAGGCCTAGGTCTATGCTTAACAAAGGTTCTAAGCACTACCATTGGATGAGTTCAGTCCCAAATCAGTTGAAGAAGAATTCCCTAATGTCTTACATAAATAGGGCAAAGGCCTCTAGATACTCATCTTGTGGGTGGCATCATGTTGATTGATTGTAGCAAGGCTTGGGACATTGCTGAGCCTCTAAAATGAGGTCTGTAATAATGCAAAAGAGTTTGTACTAGATACACAGGAAAAAGAAAAAGTGGATGAAGACCTTATTGTCTAAGGTCACTAATGTGGGGAAAGGGGTGGGTTTGCAGTGTGTGATAAGTGCAAAAAAAAATAAAGGGCTAATCCCTGGGGAGTCCAGAGCAGTATAGCATCATGGACTTTCTCACATTTTCTTCTTGACATTTTTGTGTGTATCACTTTGCTACCCATATACATATATATACATGTAGGTATGGCTAAGATAGAGTAGAAAGAGATTTATAACTCATAAAATTCAATACATATTGTATATATGTATTCCAATGTCAAATGAAGGGGTGAGGTTATGCATGTGTACATAAAATCAATATACATTGAAGTATATGTGCAATAAATTTATGTTAAATAATATGTGTATAAATAATGAATGCATATTCAATTACATATATAATGCATGTGTTAAATATATGTTGAATCATATATATATACAATAAGTCATATTGAATTATATATACATGTATATATATAGACATGCTGAATTATATATATAATAGATACATATTGAATTATATATGTATGTACACAATAAAATCATGTTGAATTACATGTGTTTAGTTGTAAGTATATGAGTCACATATCCATATAAAAATGTAAAATACATCTTGGATTTAATCAGTTATAAACCTTCTACTCTGACTGTATCATAACTGTACCTGCCTGTCTTTAAAAATTGAGCACAAGGAGCACAGAGAGCAAAACTATAGCTTTAAATGGAGGAGAGGAATAATTCATATCCTGACTGTCTGAAGACAATCAGTGTCCTCATTTCCTTTATTACAGTCCAGTGATGTCCAGCAGACTTGTCAGTCTTGAACTGTGTTCATCAGTGAAAGATAAACTGTGCACTTGGTTCAGGCTAAATCAGATGAGAAAACTGATGCATTCAGAAGTTAAGTGACTTGCCCAGAGTCACACAGCTAGTAAGTATCTGAGGTCAAATTTGAACTCAGATCTTTCTGACTCTAGGCCCAGTACCTAGTGCCACCTAGCTACCTTATCCAAGGTAATGAAAAAAAAATATGAAATTAATTAAAATAAATTCTTAAAATATAGGTGCAATAATCACTGAACACAACAGATAGATTTTTTTATATATCTCCACCTACTAAGTGCCTTTCTAATTTGAAAAACTTTGATTTCCCCAACTTTAAGAACTAGGAGAGAAGCAAGGCACCTTGGTGTAGTGAATAGTAGGCTGACCTTAGAATCACTTAAGTCTTGATTCATGTACTGCCTCTAACACAAGAGCAGTTGGGAAAAGCTTCCTGTAGGACATGAGATTTTAGTTGGAACTTAAAGAAAGCCAGGAGTTAAAGATAAGAAGGGAAAACACTTCAGGCACATAGGACAGCTGGAGAAAATCATGGAACAGCCAGGCCAGAGGCATTGGACTGAAGATTACATGGTAAGGAGTAAGTACGAAGACTGGAGAGGTAGAAGGGGTGAGGTTATCAAGAGCTATGAAGGTCAAATAGAATATTTTGTATTTGATCCTGATAGGAAGACACTAGAGTGTGTGTGTGTGTGTGTGTGTCCATGTGTGTGTCCGTGTATGTGTCCGTGTGTGCATGTGTGTGTGCACATGCACACACTAGTGACATCATTGAACCTGCACTTTAGGAAAATCACTCCAGTGGCTAAAAGGAGAATACATTGGAATGGGCAGAGCCATGAAACTGACAGATCCACAAGTAGGATATTGCAATAGTTCAAGTTTGAGGGGATGTGGGTTTGTACCAGAGTAGTAGCAGTGTCAGATTAGTGAAGGGGGAATATTTGAGAGATATTTCAAAGAAAAGCCCTTGGTAATAAGTGATATATGGTGGAGGAGAGATAGTGAGAAGTGAAAGATAACACCTAAGTTGTGAGTTGGGGGGCTTGGGAGTATTGAATTGCCCTCTATAGTAATAGGGAAGGCGAGAGTTTGGGAGAGTATAGGAGAAAGAGAATGAGTTCAGTTTAGGACATGTTGAGTTTAAAATATCTACTGGACATCCCGCTTAAGATGTCCAAAAGGCATTTGGAGATATGATACTCAAGGACAGCAGAGACGTTGGGATAAGACAGGTAGATTTGAGAATCATCAGCATAGAGATGGTAATTGAATCCATGGGAAATGATAACATCACCAAGCGAAATAGTATAGAGGGAAAATAGAAAAGGGCCCAGGTCAGAACCCTCTGGGGCACCTATGCTGAAGGGTATGGTCTGGATGAGGATGTAGATAGGTAGGAGGATAACCAGGAAAGAATTGTGTCCAAAAACCTAGAAAAAAGAGAGTGTTATGGAGGAGAGGGTATACCGTAGTGGCAAAGCCTGAAGTGTGATAGAGGAGAATGAGGATTGATTGAAGGCTATTAACATTCATAGGAGATTATTCGTAACTTTAGGGACAGTAGTTTTGGTGAAATGATGAGGTTGGGAGCCAGTTTAAGAAGCTGAGAGTGAGAAGAGAGAAAGTGGAAGCATCTATTCTAGATGGCCTTTTCAAGGAGTAAAGAGGCAAGGCAGCTTGGGAATATAGATAGAATTCTGAGTTTGGAGTTAGGGAGACCGAAGTTCAAATTCTGCTCAAACTGTGTGATCTTATGCAAGTAACCTAACCCCTCTCATTCTCAGTTTCATCATCTATAAAATGAGGATAATTGTAGCACCTCAAAGAGTGGTTGTGGGGATCAAATGTGGTCATGTATGTAAAACACTTTGCAAACCTGTAAGTGCTATATAAATCTTAGCTGCTAATATTATTGTCTTTTTCTTTTTCTTAGTACCAGTACCTAGAATAGAGTAGGTCATTGATAAATGTTTGTTGAATTGAATTAATGAAACCCCAAAACCACAGGTAAAGAACAACAACAACGAAGACTAATATGAACAAAGCTTTGAACTTTAAAACTCAAAAAAAATAAAAAGCAAATTAATACTTAGTCCATGTCACTTGATTTCAACCATGAGACATAACATATTAATATAATAATAATAATTATTATTATTATGATGATGATTAATCAGTAGTAGTAGCAGTAGTAGTAGTATCTTTTTCAGAAATACTGGTAAAGATTCCTGTTGTGAAGTTGGTATTTTTATTATGAATGAATATGGATGAAAATAATTTCTGCATACTAGAATTGCTAGAGGATTTCTTTTTCATTTTATCCAGGCAATTTCAATATATGTAAATTTCAACATGCTTTCAGCACATTTAACAATGCATAATTGAAAACTGGAGAGTAAAGTCACCTTTACTCTTCAAATAAACTACTCATTTATCTTTTTTATCTATACTTTTATTTTTTTTTTACACTTATGACAAACCTACCTACTCCTTTCAAGCATTTGTTAAAAGCATAGAAAGCTAAATTTCAGTTTCATTCCTGAATGGCATGTAATCAGCGTTGCTAGTTTGGTCTTGACTTAGTATGTGAGGGTCACATCAAGTACATTATATCCCCCAGGCAGCTAAAATTTAACAGCTCCATAAATGTGTCATGATGACAAAAACCTCATAAAGTTGATATAAATTTAATATGAATAGCCACTATTCTCAATTTTCCCTCTGGTATTGGTAAAATTACTTTTTTATATTAACAGCATTTGGGGTAACCTTACAAAAGTGGCAAGTTGAATTATGGTACAGTATGTACCAATTTACATTAGAAAGTGTTTTAAATAAATGGAAGTCCACAAGTGAGATGAGCTTTTAAAGGATAGATGAACCTATTTTGATGTCTCCTGATATATACCATACAAACTGGAAGTAAATAATTTTTGAGAAATGAAGTCATTTGTATATCATTACCTTGTAAAGAAAATGAGGTCAAAACATTGGTTAGAGATTATCAAAATGATTTCACCATCCCTTATAAGTCATTTTTGGGAAATATGATTTGAGGATGTCTGTAAAAAGAGGCATAAGATTTGTAGAAACTTAATGACTTGACTATGATCGTATAGTAAGTCAGTGGCATCTTCAGTAGAAATACCAGGAGACTTGCATATTGTTTAAGATCCTGTGGCAAACAGTGACTTCATTTTTCTGAAACTTCTTTTTTCTAATATCTGTTAGCTTTAGAGATGGAGGTAGGCCCATTCTGTGATCAATGCTGTAATCCAATGATTTTTAATGATTGTTTGAAGTTAAATTATCCTATGAAATCATTTGATACAGAATAAAACTAACTCTTCCAAGAAGAACTGATAAACCATTCTTTCCTTTATCTACAATTTCCTCTTGTTGGTTTCATTCACAGCAAAATTTTCAAAATTGATCTTAATTGTTCCTTCAATAATGTCATTGAATGTACACAGCCACTGTATATAGATTTTGTATAGGCAACTAGGTGTAACAGGAGATAGAGTGATGGACTAAGAATCATGAAAACATGAGCTCAGACTTTGCCAGAACCTTACTAGCTACGTGACTTTGGACAATTCATAAAACTTTGAAAGGAGACAATGATGGAAATGTTTTAAAAGCCACTACTAGAAATATAAGATGAGCCTCACTTTATCATTTGTAAAATGACAATAATAACATTTATCTCATAAGTTTGTTGTGAAGATCAAATAAAATAAAATAATATATATATATACATATGTGTGTATGTGTGTACAAACATTATTTTTAAACTTTAAGAGGTATATGAATGTTAGGTATTAGGGTTCATAAAATATCTGTGTCATAGACCATTTTGAGAGTATTATGAATTTTATAAACCCCTTCTCCGAATGTTTTTAAATGCATATAGTAAGATGCATAGGATTATAAATGGAATAAATTATAAAAAAATTATAAAAATGTTCATGAGCTCTAGATTAAGAAACTCTGCTTTAGAGAAGCATTAGTTGAATAATTTACCTAGCAATTTAAAATGGGTATTAGAACCTATGAAATATTATGTACATAAGGTGGATAACACTTGTTCAATTAATGAATAACTTTCCAGAGATAGAAAGTTGAATATTTGAGAAATTTTGAGGATTAAGCTATAAAAAGCCATAATCACAATTTGATTTGAAGAAAATAACAGTTAATAGGCTTGAATTGAATTGACTGATTCAATAACTTCTAACTATGATAAAACTTCCATTGATTTTTTAATGAACAAAATGTTTACATACATATTACTAATAATGTAAAGCTCATATTTCCATAGTACTTTAAAATGTATGAAACACTTTTCTCATAACAACTTTGAAAAGTTAAGTGACCACCATATGATCACACAGTAAATATTGGGGCTGATAGTTGAACTCATATGTACTGACTACTGGTCCAGAGTCCATTATGTTGCACCATACCACCTCTTCCTGTCTACCTGAGTCTGCAAAAAGTAACATTAACATATAGAATCATAATTCAAGAGATTAAAATACATAGTATCTGTATTCAATTCAATTAAATTGACTATGCAATGGCAAATAAACCATTTGTACAATATTTTTGCATTGAACTTAAAAGTTAACTCATTTTGCCTCACAGTTTGCTTGTAACCCACACATAGTAGGCATGGAATTAAAGAGGAATTGTATTTATTTATTCACAGTCTGAAATTATCATAATCTATTTCATCTTAAACTTGAGAACATTAAAGACATATACATATGCATATACATATACATATACATATACATATACATATATATGTATATCTTTTGTTCACCTCTTTTTATTATCTATCTTTTCAAAAGGAATAACATAGGATCTGCTGGTTTACATGACATTATAATTTACATTTACACTATGTAGCTTGCATTTTTTTTTTGTAGCTTGCATTTAATCTCTCCTGAAATTAAGGGGATTTTGAATTCAAGTCTTTCATATCATTAATAAAGGTCTTTTCATGTTATTTTCTTTCTTCATTTTCATGACTATGAATAAAAAAAAACTCAATAGAATATATATTTTTTTATTTCACTAATGTTGCATGTTCAATATCTGGCCATCTGCCTCTCTACTAATTGTCAATATTCTACACCAATGAGGTTTAGGAATGGATTCCCTGTTATAACATACACTTCTTTTTACTTCCCAGATCACTAACTTTTTTTTATTATAAATAGCAATTGGGGCCCTTTGCCCTTATAGGAAGACACTAGCTCTTTCCAATGAAAAGAATAGCTATTTCCCCCATATTTCACTGAAAAATTTTAAAGTTTGAATTAATATTTTTCTACAATATTTGACAAACAACATCTTAAATGGTCTTTCCAATCTAAGAAATAGTATGACTTAATGGACAAAGATCTACTTTTGGTGTCAAAAAATCCAAGGTCATAGCCTATCTTCTGACACATGATGACTGTTAGTCTTGCTGAAGTCTCTTAGCCTCTTACTCCTCCAGGTAGCTAAGATAGTAAGTTTTAGAAGTGGTGCCAATCTACATGGGATAAGGACATTTCTTCACTGGAGATTCCATTACTAATCAAATAATTCATACTTTTTTATTCAATTGCTTTTGTAAGAATTTAATTGTTTACAGAAAAGATATGCCATCTACCAGAGTAAAAGCACTGGACAACGAATAAGGAAGAATGGTGCCTTTTTTTTTTTCTAACAGAAAGATTCCTTTCCTTTTCTAAAATATAGAATATAGAAATTGAAATATATATTCTGGGGAAAGGCAAGAGACTTCTGATTTTATCTTAATTGATCTCCTAATGTGGAACTTAACATTTATCAGTAAATAGAAACATTTCAAAAGATAAGACAGATGATTGTATAAGTAATAATGAACTCTTACATGCAAATTATTTTTAAATAAATATCTTTATATCAGCATATCTCATGTGTATACATAATTTAATAAGATAGAAACAAAATTCTTCCATTTTTGTCCTTTTAAATATATTTTAATTCTATACATTTTAAAATGTTTAATTGATATATTAACATATCTATCCTACTCATTAACTTCACTCCAATGGAAGTTCTCTTTGTAATTTATATAGAAATCCATAAATATACATACACATGCATATATACATATGTAAGTGTATATATATATAAATATATATATATTTATATATATACAAGTGTGTGTAATGTACATAAATATACATGTAGATATGTATATGTATCATCAAGCTAAACATAAGTCACCACAGTGGCCCTATAGGAAAATACTCATTCTACACTTTTAATTGACCATTTCTCTACCAACACATGGGAGACATATTTCATCATTTATGGTCCTTGTTATGATAATTAAACCATCCACAGTATTGAAATGATTTGCCAAATTCTTGCAGACCAAGGATTGGAAAACAAACCTTCTCTCTCTAAATATAAGATTTTTTCCATCATCCACTCTACTTGCTTTGAATAAATTTCCACCATACAGTTTCACATCAAGTTGAGGAAGCCACAATATTTATAATCATGGGAAAAGTTGCAACATCTGAGACCTTAGGGAGCCTTAATAGTAATTTCAGCATTTCTGGAAATAATCTCCTGGCCTAAATTTTATCTCTAGAACATCTAAATGCAAAGTAGAATTATCAAATGGGAGCTTTTTTATTTTTGTAGTTAAGCAGATGAGAAAGAAGGTATAACAACATATTTGTATAACAATCAAATTTGCTGGAAATCAAGAAAATTTTGAAATATATCTTAGTTATACTCATCACTACATTTGTGTCTATAGGTAATTTTGGCTTTAGTTTCCTCATTTGTAAAATAAAAGAGGTTTGGCTGAGATCACCTCTAATTTCTCTTTCAGCTCTAAATCTGATACCCTAAAATCCACAAATTTGAAATAAGAATATAACAATAGCAGGCATTTATCTAATACTATCAAGTTTACAAAAATTTTTGTGTGTGTGTGTGCATTATCTCATTAAATTCATATAATGGCTCTTTGGAATACAGTAAGTACTACAGTTACCATTTTAAAGATGTGAGAAACTGAATTTCAAAGAAAGATTAAGTTACTTGTGTGTGATTACACTGGAAGGAAATGTTGGAGCTGGGACTCAAACCCATCTCTCTTCTGATCCCAAGTCAAATCCTCTTTCTTTTATACCATACTGTTCCTCTGGATACTGTAAAATTCATATGCATGGATTTTTGAAAATAAGTTCTATTTGTGACACCAAGATCCTGGTACAACTTACAAGAATTGAATCCATCATTTTAAAATAGCTATAAATTGACATGCAAGGAGTATCTTTGACCCTGCATTGCTCTTTGTTTCCTCATGGAGAAAAACATAATTTCTGGGAATACGACCTCTGCAGATAATTTGGGATCCTCTTCTACATAGCTGCACCAAGAATGATGATACAAGTACTGCATTTGACCCCAGCTCTTTAAACATAAAACCATAAAATATACTGATGATGCACCCACATAAGCATAAAGTGAAATGGAAAAAAACCAGGCATCTATTTCAATAATTTATGAAGCAAACTATTTAGATAGTAATTTCTCAGTAATTTCACAGGCATTCTTCCTAGAAGATGGGATGTGTGTTACCCTCTCTACTGTAAAGCAACAGTCTAGTTGCAAATGGAAAGAGTAATATAAATCAAGCTGTTTTCCAAGGAAATGGAGAATGAAAAGTTAATTCCAGATGACTTTTTTTTAACAGTCTTTCAGACCCTTGGTGGTAAAGTTTATTTGCTTTAAGGCAAAAAAAGAATAGTAGCAAAATGAAGGTTTAAAAATCCTGGCTACTGGAGGGGAAGTAAACTATGTATGGATAATCAATTCATAATTAACCACAAGCAAGTTACACAGTCTAAATACCAGGAAATAGTAGGCTGAGCAACATTTTAGCCACTCTCTGAGAATAACTGCTTTCAATCCCTTCCCATTAACAGTAAGTAGGAGAAGGATCATATGTAAAATTATATCATTAGGTAACTTAATGCTGGTTATCTCTGGATTGGTCAAATTAAATTCAGGAGGCTTCAAAGTGACTTTCACTCATCATTGAATATATTATTACTCAGTGTGTCAGTATAGGCATATGACACTGAGAATGCTGTTTCTCTTACTCATCTCCAAGTATGAGTTGTTGTTAAACTCTAGGATCTCTTTCTTAACAGAATTTAGAATCCAGGAGGTGAATTCTGGCTTTTGGGTTTTCTTGTGAATAAGAGATCACAATTCAGAGATATGTGCTCTTTGGTCCTATATGGTCAAGAGTAGTGGAAGTTGGACACAATTGAAATGACTGAACAACAAGTGGAAGCAATCCAAAGGAAAATCCCTGCATTCTCAGGTAACCAGGTGAATAATGAATAAAATGAAATTTGCCCACAGATAAATGTTTAGCTAAAGTGTTTAGCTAAAGAGGGTTCAAAATTTGGGCCTAAAGTTTTCCCTCTCCTATTGAGGATGCTATCATGCCAAAAACACAGCTGTTGACAGTAACACATATAAAGAAAACTGTTTTCTATAACTAGATTTTGCACATGAAAAGAGTCACTATTTATTTTGTTGGTGGTGGTGGAGGTGGTCTTTCATTCTCGAAAAGGATCAATGACAACAGGAACATAATGTCTTGATTTGCCTATGAATTGGATTTGAGGGAAGCAGAGACCAATGGCAAGACAAAGGTCAAAATGATTGGTCATGGCCCAGGATGCAATAGGTAAACTTGGCCTTTTTAAATTAAGGTCTTTCTCAGGTCTCAGTTTGTCTTAGGCTATTCCCACTCAGTGACTAAGAGCTAGGTAAGAAAGATGACCCAAATTACCATCCCAAAGGTGTCAATCTGAGCAATTGTTTTCTATTTTGGCCAGAAATTCTGAGTTGGAAGGAACCTGAATGTTTATCTAAACCAAGGGTGGGGAAACTGCAACCTCAAGGCCACATGTGGCTCTCTAAGTCCTCAAGTGGAGCCCTTTGACTGACTCCAAACTGCACAGAACAAATCCCTTTAATAAAAGGATTTGTTATGGAAAACCTGGATTCAATCAAAAGGCTACATCCAAGGACCTTGAAGGCCACATTTGGCCTCAATGCCACAGGTTCCCTACCCCTGATCTATACTGGACCAACAACATTCCTACCAGTGAAGGGGAATCCATTGTCTCCAATTCAATCCACTTTGGGATGAACTTGGATGTAAGAAAGTTTTTTTTTTTTCTCCTTATATGCAACTGAGGATATGTGAAAAGATGAAAGCATTATGTAAATGAAAGGTATTAAAAAGATAAACATTGTTACTAGTTGTCTCTTGTTCACTTTTGTTCTCAATATGCTTAGGGGCAGAACTGGATGTTTTACAGACTACTTCCAATCAAACTCTTTAATGAAATAATTTACACCCTCTAGAGGAATAAAGTCATAGTCTGAATTATCAGAGAGTCTAAATTATTGGGCTGAATTATTAGTGGTTTATGGAATCAGATAATCCCAGCATTAGAAAGGGCCTCAGGCATTCTTTCATAATTTTATAATTTAAATTTCATAATTTAAAGTAAATTTCTTAACTAAAATGTATGAGTTAAATACTCCCTTCTGAGACCAACAGATTCCTGGATTTGTAATTTTCTGAATGAAATGGGGAGGGGGTTTGTTTCCTTTGACTTTCCTATGATACTCAGTTTTGCTCAGGATTTTTTTAACTTTATTTATAATTTCAGGAGTATAGGGAATTCAGAGCAAGGAAACTCCCTCTTTCAGTGCAGAAAGCTATGCAGATTTTAGGCTTAGCAAGTTGTCTGAAGCACTGAGAGACTTACTGGCTTTCCAAAGGTACATAGACAGATGAACTTAGGTCTTCTTGACTATGCTATGTATTTTCTATACAACTTAGCCTCACTACTCAGAACTGAACAGGAAAAGAATAGCCAAGTAGGCTATACATAGAATATTCATCTGATAAAGTAGAATTATGACCAAGTTTATTCTAATGTGAACATAGTAATATATTCGATACTCATAGGAGAGCTCTAGAGTTGCATCATGAGAGGGAGGCCATGTCTTCAACTTGCTTATGAAGATGTGAATGATATTTCAGTGATGGTAAGGACACAATAGATGAAAAAGAGTGATTGATTTTCCATTTCATATATAAAAGTACCTAAGGATGCCCAGGAGTGAATCGTTATTGTCCCTCCTCTGTCCTACTTCATCTGGGAACTAGGTTCAACCAATAAAGTATCACCCCAGGTATAAAGTATTGAATTACTTCTAAAATAACAGTGTGTGTGTCTATGTGAGTGTATGTATGGGCTTAGAAGTTCTTCTGAGGAATATTTATCTATGTTCTTTTCAGTTTGTAATCTGCTTCATCATGGTAATGATTTTTTTTATGTTATTGTTATAACCACTAAAGATATTTAGTTTCAGTGATGTCCAGAAAGAAAATTAACCTAGAAATTACCTGAATTCTAGTTTGGGCTCTAGAAAGAGAACTGAATTTGGAGCCAAACAATTTGGGTTCATGTTTCAGCTCTGCCACTTACTTCCTGTGTGATTTTGTTCACGACTCTGGGTCTTGGTTTGCCCATCTATAAAATGAGGAAGCTAGACTAGAATCAGAGATCCTTTACTTTTATTTTTAATCATGGAATCATTTGGCAGTCCACTGAAGCCTGAAGATGATTTATAAGCATAATGTTCTAAACTTCACAGAAGGAAATACATGACATTACAAAGGAAACCAAAGGCTAGTGAAAACAAAGATGTAATTTTTTTTTTGTATCCAAATGCAAGGACTATTGAAATGTGTCCCTAGATGCCAACAATCCTTGGACTAGAAGGCCTCTGAGTTCCTTTTCAACTTTAAATCAGCTGTAACCTTGGCTGGATCACTTTCTCTATCTTGTTGTTCGGTTGTGTCTAACTCTTCATGATTCCATTTGGGGTTTTCTTGACAAAGATGATGGAGTAGCTCTCCATTTCCTTCTCTAGCTCATTTTACAGGAAACTGAGACAAACAGGGTTAAGTAATTTGCCCAGGGTTACACAGCTGGTAAATGTCCAAAGCTAGATTGAACTCAGGTCTTCTTGACTCCAGGCCTTGCACTCTATCCACTGCACCAACTAGTTGCCTCAATTTTCTAGGCCTCATTTATCTCATTTGTAAAATGAGGAGTGTGGACTATATTGCCTCTGAGATACCTTCCAGTGCCTATAAAGTCTATTGTAGTAGCTCTAACATTTTATGATCCTAGAATTATAATTCCTACTTTGGCAAATATTCACCACATAAATGAAACTACTACTTATTAAAATATAATGAGAATTGATACCTTTCTTTCCCCACTCCACAGACCCAGATAAAAGTCAGTTTACTGATAAGAGGATCTACTTTCAGCCCAATTTTATCATGTAAAACAAAGTAAAAGTTAACTTTTAGTATCATAGCACTAAAAATTAAAAGGAGACTTATATCAGCAAAAATATCCCCTTCATTTTACAGACCAATTCTAAAAATGTTGTAACCAGGGAATCAAGGCCCCCCTAGATGGTATGAGCAACTTGACCAAGATCAAATGACACAGGTGGGTGGAACAGTGAATAAAGTACTGAACCTGGAATCAAGAAAGAGCTGTGTTCAAATCAATTCAGACATTCATCATCTGTGTAGCCCTGAGTACAGTCACTTAACCTATATCTGCCTCAGTTTACTATCTATAAAATGAAGATTATAATAGGATCTACCTCCCTGGGTTATTGTGAGGGTAAAATGTTTTGCAAACTTTAATATACTATGTAAATGCCATTATTAATTGCTTATTATCAATGTCCATTTTTAGGTCCTATGTATAGGAGCTAGAATTCAAAACCAGAGTTAGGTTCCTCTACTTTTAAATCCTGTGCTTTCTAATATACTGGGACATGCTGCCTAAGTTTTTGCCTATTTTCTTTCCTTAGGATAATTTTAAGAATATTTAAAGTAATTTTCAAAAGGGGCTAACTCATGGAGGCACTAGGTGGTGCAGGAGAGAGCACCAGTCCTGGAGTGAGGAGGACCTGAATTCAAATGCAGTTTCAGACCAGACACTTGACCCTTAATAGCTGTGTGACCTTTGGCAAGTCATTTAATCCCAATTGCCTCAAAAAAAGAGGTTAAAATTCCCAAATTGACAAAAAAGATGGCTTGAATTCAGTGTAATGAAACTTAAAGGGGACTGAACATTCTTAGGTCACTTTTACAAGTGGCAAGTGTACACAAGTTCCTATTTGGTCCCAAAATGCTATGCAGGAAATCTCTACAACAGAGTAAAACAGAGTGAAGGAATATAAATGTATTTTGTTTATATTACTTAGTCTCTCCCTATATCTAATTTTCACTTAGCCTTTATCATTAAATATGCTTATTGACAGCTGTCAGTTAACCAAGATTTGCAGAGAGCTTGGCAATATATCTGCGAAGAAGAAATGAATTCAGATCAGTACACATTCTCATGGCTATCTTAATTAGACACTACTGAACTCTTTCAACTGGAAATCTCCCCTACAATAGAAAATTATGAGATCAAACAATGTGTTGTACAAAAGTGTTGAGCCAGATTATTGGTTTACCATTAAAAAAGCTACTGCTCACATCCTTGTGCATTAAAGTGTTCTTTATTATCTGTTGGTAATTGATTTTTTGTGCCTACAGAAACATTGGTTAATAGAAGCTAACTTCAGAGATATTATACTATTTGGAAGGATAGGCATATTCATGAATTCTCATGCAATAGGCAGGTATTCACCCAGAATTTAACCAATATTTTAACATTGAAGAAAATCTTTAGACAGAAAATTAGATCCTACATGGAAGTCCCCTAAATAACTAATAACTTCTTTAATGCATTTGACTATGGGTTAGGTAAGTATATAATAGAACATTTTGTTCCACTTAGTTGTTCCCATTGGGGGGAAATTCATATATAAACTCTACAGCTTCATACATAGGAACAGTTTTAACAATATCAAATAGAAAATGCCCAAATAAGATGAAAAAAACAACACTAAGCAATCTCCCATATGATACCTAAAGCTTCAAGACTAAACCATTATCTATAGTAGACTGCTGTCAATGGCAATTTCTAACCTATTTGTATATTTTGCTAGAGTATGTTCAACCTTTCCCTTTCGATGATACATAGTGCTAGGAAAAATTAAGGTGATTAAAGTTTAGATGATTAATGCCTGCATTTAATGCACCGGAAAAGATACAGTCTTCTTTGTCAACTAGCCCAAATACTTATTTCAATTTATTGTTTTTTTTAATTTTATTTTTAAAATTTTTATTTAAAGTTTTGAGTTCCAAATTTTATCACTCCAGACCTCCCCTCCCCTCCCGCTGCATGAGATAATGAAGAATCAGATGTAAATATAAAACATTTCAATATTAATCTTTTTGTATAAGAAGACTCAAATGAAAGTGGAAAAATGAAAGAAAGTGAAAAATAACATGTTTCAATCTGTATTCAATCAATATCAGTTCTTTCTCTGGAGGTATGTATCATCTGGAAAGTGTGTATAATCATTAGTCCTTTGGGATTGTCTTGGATCACTGTATTGCTGAGAATAGCTAAGACATTCACATTTCTCCACCAAACAATATTACTGTTACTGGGTACAATGTTCTCCTCATTTTGTTCACTTCGCTATTCACCAGTTCATGTAAGTCTTTCCAGGTTTTTTTTAAATCATCCTATTTGCCATTTCTTATAGCACAATAATAATTCATTACGATCATATACCACAGCTTATTTAACCATTCCCAATTGATGAGCATCCCTTTGATTTTCAATTCTTAAGCACTACAAAAAGAGCTGCTATGAATATTTTTGTCCAAATAGGTCCTTGAAGACAGGGATAATCTTTTGCCTCTCTTTGTATCCCTAGAACTTATCACAATGCCTAGCACATAGTAGGCACTTAATAAATGTTTTGGTTGATTGATGTTCAGACTTGAGAAAAGGTTTAAAGGGAGCAAGATAGTTATGTTCAAATATTTGAATTAATGTGATATAAAAGAGGAATTCAATTGATTCTGCTTATCTTCAGAATGCAGAACTACAAAAAATAATAACAAAACAACAATGGTCAATCAAGGAACCAGATTTAGGTTCCATGCAAAAAATAAATTAATAAGCTTAACAATTTTTACTAACTCAAAATGAGGTGGGTTGCTTTGGGAGGTAGTAGTTTTCCCATCAATGGATGTCTTCAGGCACACATTAGAGATATTTTAGCTCTGATTCCTATTCACATATGGATTGGACAATATGGCTTCTGATGTCTTGGGCTAATGATTCCCATAACAGAAATACAGACCACATTGCCCTCTAATTCCAGGGAAATTAGGGCACATGCACTGAGTGGCTGAAAGTAGCATTGGACCCAAAATCTATGTCTCAAAATCCTGAGCTCAATTCATTGCTCAGATATTGCTCAAGACAAAAGTACTTGGTGAAAGCCACTTAGTTATGTAAACCCTTACCCATACGATAGGTATGGGTATGATATGCTATGATATGCTACAAGGATATGTATGATAGGCTACAAGGAGATTTTTGAGGTATTTTCTTGGAATAATTTTGGGTGACATAGTATGTGCTGCAATTTTTGTTACTAGTAGAATACTTCATTCCTGGGAGGTTGGAATTCAAGGCATTTTTTCCTACTGATGCATGCTGCTCCATTACTATATAGGGTATGTCTTCATATTTAAAGGAATATTAGAAGTCAGTTGGAAAGAGGCAGGTGGAGCAGTCCTAGATATAACCAAAGTAGAGAGTTATCTGTGAAGTATAATTTTTAAAATGTTTTTTTCTTTCTTTTTGTAATTCTAAACCTGATAAGCAGCTTGGTATAACTAATAAAGAACTCATCTCAGAGCCAGGATAATCTAGATTCAATTTACCATCTCTGACAAACTCTGGCTATGTGACCCTTAGCACCACAGATAGCTCTCAATTGCAAAGAATTTTCCAACCTGCATTGATAGCAGAAGTTTACTCACCAGATAATCCCTTACAGCAGCCAATCATAGATCAAATCCCTAATCTTATGTTTATTTGTCAAACATCAACAAACAAGCATTTTTACTTACAAAGAAGAAGAGAAAAAGAAGATTGAATATGAAATCTTACATCTCCATTACATATAGCTTAGCTTTCTTTTCAAAATGTTATAATACATTTTAAACAGTTTCCAACCCATCCTATGTTTTTTTTTTTTTTGTCTCAACCTTTTTTCTGGTCCCTTCTATTGATTTTTCAAAATGCTACAAAGAAAAAAAAACACAAATGTTACAAAGACCCATCAATGTCTTTTTTTTTTTTTACCATTTTGATATTTCCATATTTTATAGATGAAGAAATCAAAGCTGAGAGAGATTTAGTGGCATAATCAAGGTGAATAGATTGAATAACAGTAACGGTGCCAAGCTTGAGTAAATGTTTTTATTCTGATTTCTTTGAAAGCTGGCATTATTTTAAGAGAATGAATATGTGTTTATTAAATACTTAAATACCAAATGACGAACTAAGTGATAGAAATACCCTCCCTCCCCAAGACATCCCTTGCCCTCAAGAAACTTAGATCATGAAAGTCAAAAAGTAAATATTAAACACTTATTGTATACAGCATACTGTGCTAAAAACCAAGGTTATAAAAGAAAGTCCTTGCTCTCAAGGAATTTAAATTACAATAGGAGAAATAATATGTAAGTAATTGGGTACATAGAAGATACATCCAGAATAAATGGAAGAAAATCTCAAAGCAGAAGAAATTGGGGAAAATTAGAAAGAAAAGCACAGAAAGTGGAGGCACAAATATGTTGGCCAATGAAGGATGAATTCACCAGACAGGTGAGAGGACAGCAGAGTCAGGTGATCTTTCCTAGAAACAATAGCTGTATTAATTTGTATTGGCATTATTAAATCTAGAGCTAAAACGGACCTCAAAGTCTATCTGGTCCAACCCTCACATTTTATAAATTAGAAAATGAAGACTCAGAGAGGTTGGCAGCCATATCTACTATAAATATTTTACTATATTACACTGATAACATATATGTGTATATATGTAATATCTAACAACAACAACAACAATAAAAACTAACATGCTAGTTTACTATGTGACAGGCATGTGCTAAGTACTTTACAATTATTATCTTATTTGCTCCTCACAACAACTCTGGGAGGAAAGTTCAATTGGTGTCCCCATTTTACATGTGAGCAATGTGAGGCAAAATGAGGTTAAGTGATTTTCCCATGTCACAGAGTTAGTGAGCATCTGAGCCAAATTTGAACTCAGTTCTTTCTGACTCCAGTCCCACTGCTCCATTCATTGAGCTACCAACTGATCCTGTGTGTGTGTATATATATATATACACACACACACTTATTTATATATACATATATATACGTGTGTGTAAACATATGTATACATACATATACATATTATGTAGACATAAAACATACATATATACTGTATTTCACTGCACAATCATCCCCGATTTTTTGCCAATTTTTTGGGGGCAAAAAAGTGGGGTATGACCATTATGTATGTGAAGCTTTTTTTCAAAAATTATATGAGTATTACTTGTCTTTCAGTCCACCAGTCTCACTTACTGAAAACTGTCTTTCCACAACTCTGTTTCCATGCTGTTCAGTGAACACAATCACTTTTAGTTTAAAGCTGATGTTTTTATATTTACCCATAGTCAGAAAGAAATGCTTTACACATTAGGATAGCTAGCAGACAAACTGTTCAGTTTAGCTAGCATGGGAAGCTGTAAGTCTTACTATATCATTTGACCTACTCATGACAGCTTCACCTGCTTACCTCCTCCCCTTGCACCTATGGCTCTTCATTGAGTTAAGTGACAATACCATTAGTACTGCAGCACTCTAAACAAACCATGCAAGTTGGCTTTCAGAAAAAAAAATGGCAGTGTATATACAAAATGTTTATAGTGATTCAATGTGGTACCTTAAGTAGAATGCAGAGGAAGATCTGAGTTTGAATCCCACCTCATCACTTTCTAGTGATGGGTAAGTCATTTATCCTCCCTGAGCTTTACTTTCTTCATCTGTAAAATGGGGATAATAATAGCAGTTATCTCCTATGGTGGCTGTGAGGATCAAATGAGATAACATAGGTAAAGTGCTTTGTAAACCTTAAAGAGAAATCTAAATGCATGCTATTGCTATTATTATTGCCCAATGTCTTGAGTACTGCAACCTAGAACAAAATGTTGTTGTTTGTCCTTTATTCTTGAAAAGGATCAATAATATCAGATGGATAATATCTTGACTTGCAAGTGAATTGGATTTATGTGAGGCAGAGCAGTGAAAAATCATCAGCCTCATTCTCTCCTCCAAAGTCATCAGGATCCAGTGGCAACACATAAGTCATGACAGGCAATGACCCCTGAACAAAATGTAGAAATGGGTAAAAAGGTATGAGACATATATAGGGCATGGAAGGAAGATGGGGTTGTGTGCAGTGTGTGCTTGAGTCCTGAGGGGCAGACAGAGAAGGGTGTTGTATTGTTGAAATTGGGGCTGACTTGATGTAGTGAGTCCTCACTAATCAGCAATGACCCAGTGTGGGAATTAGAATTCAGTGTATAGGACCAGGGAGCAGGAGCAGCTTGGCTGGGTTAGAGAAAAATAGTAATTTTTTTGTAAAAAAAAAAAGGCTAACTGTAAGTCTCATGTGAAAATAGATCTAAAGGGATAATCCTCTCAGTGATTTGTTCTATCCAGTCAAGTCAATAAAATATTTTAAATTAAGATTGCGAGACTCTAGCAATGTTTTGGTACATTTAAATATTAAAACTTTGGAAAACTTTCCTCCTGAAATAGATTAGAAATAATCCTTGCTGTCCTTCAAAGGGGACCAAAAGTGGGAAAGGATTAATTTCTCTCCCTCTTATTAAAGCTTTCTCCACATTGGCAAGATTATTGTATATCTTTACAACCATCAGGAAGATCATCGAAAGCTACAATGCATACATGCCTTTTCTACCCCCTTCTCAAAATTCCTTAGGTTTTCTGCTACTTCAAATCAAGTTATTTAGCAAGCTATAATCTTCCTTGAAGTAGTAAAACCGAATTATCTTTAAGTGCCATCACCATTCAAGCTCTATACAAAGAGCTTTAAAAAAGCAGAAAGTTACTTGTTATTTAAGCATAATTACTCAAACACTCTTTTCCATAATTCTGCTTTTACCAGAAATTACCTGGCCCATACAAATATTAGGAAGGGTATATGGGGAAATATATCACAGGGAGGGTTGAAGCAATCTATGTAAATCAATGCATTTTGTATTTGACTGACAGGTCTAACAACTCACTAGAAATAAGCAGGATAACATTCATAAGGAAAGTCTCAAATAGCTAGATTAATGAGTAAGATAAAAGCATAGCTGATGGGGAATATTGACTTAGCATTAAAGGCCCAATGAAATGTGTATTCATTTATCAATATTTACTGAGATTTACATTCACATTTCTACTGAATGGATTTATCTGTGATGATGATAAACAATTAATCACCCACAAGGAAAAATATATAGTGAGGTAAACTGAGCTACTATGTAATATCAGAGAAACAAATGACTTGTGGCCAATTTAAACTGCAATGCTAAATTTGAAGGACTGATTTAATAAAATCACTGAACCACCAAACATGTTCCAGTGGCATTGAAGGCCACACATTTTATAATTTAAAAGATTGTGTTGTATAATTTAAATGATTGTGCTTTGGGGAAAGAACATACCAGAAGTTTGAGCAGTGGACAGCCACTGATGGAAATTCCATTTAGTGGTTAGACCAGGAGTGGGGAACCTGTATCTTCAAGACCACATGTGGCCTTCTAGGTCCTTGGGTGCAGCATTTTGACTGAGTTCAAGTTTTATGGAACAAGTCCTTTCATTAAGGGAATCTATTTCTTCCTGTAACTCCCTGAACTTCTTTTCTAAGAATTTGAATGCTATGCCAATTGGTGTATATATGTTTAATAATAATATTACTTCATTGTCTATGGTACCATTTAGCAGGATATAGTTTCCTTCCTTATTTCTTTTAATAAGATCTATTTTTGGTTTTGATTTGTCTGAGATCAGGAATGCTACCCTTTTTTTTGTTCTTGTTGTTGTTTTGTTTTGTTTTTTTAACTTCAGCTGAAGCATAATATATTCGACTCCAGCATTTTGCCTTTACCCTGTGTGTATCCCTTTGTTTCAAATGTGTTTCTTGTGAACAACATATTATAGGATTATGGTTTTTAATTCATTCTGCTATCCATTTCTGTTTTATGGGAGAGTTCATCCCATTCACATTCATAGTTATGATTACTATCTGTGTCTCTCTGAATTCTATTTTTTTCCCTATATATGCTTTCCTTTGTCTTTTTTCCCTTTCCTTCCTCTTTAGTGTTTTACTTTTGACTACCACCTCCTTTGGTCCCTACCATTTTTAGTCCCCTCCCTTTTCTTCCCTTTTACCCCTCCTACTTCTTCCCTCTATTCTTTTTACTCCCTCCCTTTTCTTTTCCCTTTCCGCTCTCACTTCCTATATGGTAAGTTAGATTTCTAGACCTAACTGAATATGTTATTCCCTCTTTGAACCAAATCTGATGAGAGCAAAGTTCAAACAATGCTCATCTCCCTCCCTTCTTTCCCTCTACTATAATAAGTTTTTGTTCCTTTTCATGTAATGTAATTTTCCCTTGTCTGCCTCTTGCTTTCTTTTTCTTCCAGTACAATCCCTTAATTAGATCCACTTAATCCACTTACTTAGATCCACTTAACCCACTTAATTAGATTTTTTATAATTACATCAAAGTCAACTTATACCCAAGGCCTCTATCTACATATACCCCCTTTTAAATGGTGTAATAAAAATACAGTTCTCTAGAGATACAAGTATCATCTTCCCTTAAAGGGATGTAAACAGTTTGTCCTTATTAATAACATGTTGTTGTTGTTGTTGTTTTTCTGTCCTGTTTACCTTTTTATACCTCTCTTGAATCTAATATTTGAAGATGGAATTTTCTGTTGAGCTTTGGTCTTTTCATCAGGAAGGTTTGGAAGTCCTCTATTTCACTGAATATCCATCTCCTCTTCGTATGCTGAGGTCAGACTTTCTGCTAGCTTGTTGGGAAATATCTAAAGCAGAGAGATACATATAAAAGTAAAGGTAAAAGGCTGGAGCAGAATATATTAAGCTTCACCTGAAGGTGGAAAAAAAAGCAGGAATAGCAATCCTGATCTCAGAAAAAACAAAAGTAAACTAGATCTAATTAAAACCAAAAAGGAAGAAAGTTCATCTTATGAAAAGGTACCATAGATTATGAAGTAATATCAATACCAAACATATGTGCACCAAGTGGTATAGCATCCATATTCTTAGAGGAAAAGTAAGTGAGTTACAGGAAGAAATAGACAGCAAAACTATACTAGAGGGGGACTTCAACCTTCCCCTCTCAAAACTAGATAAATCTAACCACAAAATAAATAAGAAAGAAGTTAAGTAGCTGAATAGAATTTCAGAAAAGTTTGATATAATAGACCTCTAGAGAAAATTGAATGGGGATGAAAAGGAATATACCTTTCTCTCAGTGGTATATGGTACCTACAGAAAAATTGACCATGTATTAGAGCACTGAAACCTCACAATCCAGTGCAGGAAGGCAGAAATATTAAATGCATCCTTTTCAGATCATGATGCAATAAAAATTATGTGTAACAAAAGGTCCTGGAAAGATAGACCAAAAATTAATTGGAAACTAAATAATCTAATCCTGAAAAATGAGTGAGTCAGACAACAAATCATAGAAAAATCAACAATTTCATCAAAGAGGATGACAGTAATGTGACAACATACAAAACTTATGGGATAAAGCTAAAATAGTCCTTAGTGGGAATTTTATATTGCTAAATGCTTACATGAATAAAATATAGAAAGAGGAGCTCAATGATTTGAGAATTCAACTAGAAAAACAAAAAATTAAAAATCCCCAATTAAATACCAAATTAGAAATTCTGAAAACCAAGGAGAGATGAAGAAAATTGAAAATAAGAAAACTATTGAAATAATAAATAAAAGAAAGAGCTAGTTTTATGAAAAAAAAAATAACAATAAAATAAATAATGCTTTGGTTGTTTTATTTAAAAAAAAATAAGGAAACCAAATTACCACTATCAAAAATGAAAAGTGTTAATTCACCACCAATGAAGAATAAATTAAAGCAATAATTAGGAGCTATTTTCCCAACTGTAAGCTAACAAATCTGACAATCTAAGTGAAATGAATGAATATTTACAAAAATACAATTTGCCCTGATTACCAGAACAGGAAATAAAATACTTAAATAACCCTATTTCCAAAAGAGAAATTGAACAAGCAGGGTCAGCTCGATCTACAAGTAAATTCTACCAAACATGTAGAGAACAATTAATTCCAATAACATGTAAGCTATTTAGGAAAAAAAAAAGGTGAAGAAGGAGTCTTGCCAAATTCTTTTTATGATACAAATATGGCATTGATACCTAAACCAGGAAAAGCCAAAACAGAGAAAGAAAATTGTAGACCAATTTCCCTAATAGATATTGATACAGAAATTTAATAAACTGTTAGCAAAGATATTTCAGCAATTTATCAGGAGATTAATAAAGACAGGTGAGATTTACACCAGGATTGCAGGACTGGTTCAATATTAGAAAAAGTATCAGCCTAATTGCCCATATTAACACAAAACTGAAAGAAATTACATGATTATCTCAATAGATGCAGAAAAAGCTTTTGACAAAATACAGTCTCCATTCCTATTAAAAACACTAACATAAAAATAAATGGAATTTTCCTTAAAATTATAAGTAGTACCTATCTCAAACCAACAACAAACATTACATGTAATGGAGATAAGCTAGAAGCTTTCCCAATAAGATCAAGGCAAAACAAAGATGTCCACTATCACTAAAGTTATTCAATATTGTACTAAGAATGATAGCTTTAGCAATAAGAGAAGAAAAATAAATTAAAGGCATTAAAATAAGCAATGAGGAAGCAAACTATCACTCTTTGCAGATGATATGATGGTATACTTAGAGAATCCTCAAAAATCAATTAAAAAACTACTTGAAATAATTAACAATTTTAGCAAAGTTGCAGGATATAAAATAAACTCTCATAAATCTTTGTCATTTCTATATATTGTTAACAAAGCCCAGCAACAGGAGATAGAAAGAGAAATTCAATTTAAAATAATTGTATAAAATATTCAGGAGTCTATCTGTCAAGACAAACCCAGGAAGTATATGAACACAATTACAAAACACTTTTCACACAAATAAAGTCAGATCTCAACAATTGGAAATATATCAGTTGCTCATGGGTAGGCTGATCTAATATAATAAAAATGACAATTCTACCTAAATTAATTTATTTATTCAGTGTCATACCAATCAAACAACAGAAAAAAAAAGATTTTATTCAACTAGAAAAAATAATAACAAAATTTTTCTGGAATAACAAAAGGTAAAAAATATGAAAGGAATTAATGAAAAAAATGCAAAGGAAGTTGGCCTAGCTGTACCAGATCTAAAACTGTATTATAAAGGAGCAATCATCAAAACTATTTGGTACTGGTTAAGAAATACAGTGGTGAATCAGCAGAATAGGTTAGGTATAAAGGACATAGTAGTCAATGACTATAGTAATCTACTACTTGATAATTCACTATTTGCCAAACCTGCTTGGAAAAATGGAAAATAGTATTGCAGAAACTAGGCATAGACCAACATCTCACCACACATACCAGGATAAGTCCAAAATGAGTACATAATTTAAACAAAAAGGTGATACCATAAGCAAATCAGGAGAGCAAGGAATAGCTCACTTGCCAGATCTATGGAGAAGGAAAGAATTCATAATCAAACAAGAGATAGAAAACATTACAAAATGTAAAATACACAATTTTGATTACATTAAATTTAAAAAAAAATGTTTTGTACAAACACAGCCAATGCAATCAAGATTAGAAAGAAAGCAGAAAGCTAGGAAACAATTTTTACTGCCAGTATTTCTGATAAAGGCCTCATTTCTCAAATATATGGAGAACTGAGTCAAATTTATAAGAATACAAGTCATCTCCTATTTGATAAATGGTGAAAGGATATAAACAAGAAATATTCAGATGAAGAAATTTAAAGCTATCTATAGTCATATGAAAAAAATGCTCTAAAACATTTAGTTGGGGTGGAGCCAATATGGCAGAGTAATCCCTTTTTAAGATGACTTTAAACAAATTCTAGAGCAGCAGAAACCACAAAAAGGCAGAGTGAAACAAATTTCCAGTCCAAGACAACTTAGAAGTTTGCCAGGAAAGGTCTGGTGCAACAGGGTGAAAGAAGCATACAGTCCAGGTCAGGCCAGGCCAGTGCAGACTCAACCCCAGCTACCTTGGAGCAGGCCTTGGGACAACAGAATCACTGGCAGCAGTGGTGGTTTCCAGACTTGTCAGCCCACAGATGCCGAAGACAACATAGAAGGTCATCAGAAAGGGTCTGTTGGAACTGAATGAGAGAAGAATGCAACCCAGCATCAACACCAGCAAACCAGGAGCAGGCCTTGGGAGTGACTGAATCAGCAATGGCAATAGCAGTGGTGGCAGCAGCAGTTGTTTCCAGAGCTTTCCTTCCACAGATGGTAAAGGGATTGTCAGAAGGAGATTAAAAGCGTCTTTTTACCAGCACTGAGGCAGGACTCTCTTGTTTTTCCCATACTTGGATCTGGATTACCAGGACTGGGTGCCAGTACTGGGGCAAGAACGAATACTAGCATAAAAAAGCTTGCAGCAGCAGTGGAAAGGGTACCCTTCTTTCAGTTCCAGGGCAGAAAAGAGTGTTTATGGTTGCTCACAGACCAGAGCACAGGCCAGAAGAGGAATAAACACCTCCCCAAAGATCATACCACCTTGGAAGAACTGAAAACTCATAGGTCGCTAGAAGTATCTCTGAAAACAGCCGTGCAAAACCCATGAAGATTGAGATATTGTGCCCTCCACCCTGGAAGCAGAGCTCTACCTTAATAAGGAGTTAAAAGTCAGGTAACATGCTGAGGAAATAAGCAAACAATTGAAAAAAAAACTCTGAATATAAAAACATACTTTGGTAACAAAGAAGATCAAAATACATTCAGAAGAAGACAACAAAATCAAAGCACTTACATCCAAAACCTCCAAGAAAAAAATGTGGCACAGTGGATAGAGCACCAGCCCTGAAGTCAGGAGGACCTGAGTTCAAATCCGGTCTCAGACAAAACATTTCACACTTACTAGCTGTGTGACCCTGGGCAAGTCACTTAAACCCCAATTGCCTAAAAAAAATGAATTGATCTGAAGCCATGGAAGGATTTTGAAAATTAAGTAAGATAAATGGAGGAAAAATTGGGAAGAGAAATGAGAGTGATGCAAAACAAAAATGAAAAACGAGTCAACAGTTTGGTAAAGGAGACACACACACACACACACACACACACACACACAATGCTGAAGAAAATAACATCTTAAAAAAGACTAGGCAAAATGGCAAAGAAGTCCAAAAAGCCAATGAGGAGAACAATGCCTCAAAAAGAACTGGCCAAATAGAAAAGGAGATTCAAAAGCTCATTGAAGAAAATAATTCCCTAAAAATTAGGATGGAGCAAATGGAAGCCAATGATTTTATGAGAAATCAAGAAATTACAAAACAATGCCAAAAGAGTGAAAAAATAAAGGACAATTTAAATTATCTCATTGGAAACACAACTAACTTGCAAAATAGATCCAGGAGAGAGAACTTAAAAATTATTGAACTACATGAAAGCCATGATCAAAAAAGTGAAACTAGACATCATCTTGCAAGAAATTTTCCTTGATAATTTCTTGCAAGATGATGCCTAGGCTCATTTTTGTGTGTGTATATTATTTACTATTTTATTCTGATATTCTAGAACCAGAGGATAAGATAGAAATTGAAAGAATCCAGCAATCACTTCCTGAAAGCGATTCCAAAGTGAATACTGCCAGAACAGTATAAGCAAATTTCAGAATTCCCAGGTCAAGGAGCAAATATTGCAAGCAGACAGAAACAATTGAAGTATTGTGAAGCCACAATCAGGATTATTCAAAATTTAGCAACGTCTACATTAAAGGATCAGAGAGCTTGGAATATATTTCAGAGAGTAAAGAAGCTAGGATTACAACCAAGAATCATCTACCCAGAAAAACTGAGTATAATCCATGAGGGGAAAAAATGGACATCCAAAGACATAGAGTAATTTCAAGCATTCTTGAGAAAAATCAGAGCTAAATAGAAAATTTAACTTTCAAATATAAGACCCAAGAGAAGCATTAAAATGCAGACAGGAAGGAGAAATCATAAGGGACTTATTAAAGTTAAACTGTTTACATTCCTACATGTAAAGGTGATATTTGCAATTCATAAAATATTTCTCATTTTATGGTATTTTAGATGGCATATATAGACAGAGGGCAGAGGTGTGAGTTGAATATGAAGGGATGATATCTAAAAAATAAAATTATGTGGTGAGAAAGAGGTGGAATGGGATAAATTATCTCACATAAATGAAGCAAGAGAAAGCTTATACACTGGAAGGGAAGAGTGGTGACATGAGAGGGAGTAACTCTTATCGGAATTGGCTCAAAGAGGGAATAACATACACACTCAATTGGGAATGGAAATCTATCTTACCCTATAGAAAAGTTGGAGAGAAAGGAATAAGAGATGGGGGAAGAGGAGAGAGGAGAACATGTTGGGAGAGGGGTAGTCAGAAGTTAAACATTTTTAAGGAAGGACAAGGTGAGAGGAGAGAGAATAGAATAAATGGGGGGATTGGATGGAGGGAAATAGCCTTTCACAACATGATTATTATGGAAGAGTTTTACATGACTACACATATATAACCTATATTGAATTGCTTACCTTCTCAATGTGGATATGAGGAGAGAAGAAGGGAAGAAGGGAGAAAATTTGGAACTCAAAGTTTTAAAATTGAATGCCAAAATTGTTTCACATGTAATGGGGAAAATACTAAATATATTTTTAAAAAAATAAAAAATTTAAAATTTATAAAAATATTAAATTAAATTAAAAAATAAATCACTTGATTATAGAAATTCAAATCAAAATAACTCTGAAGTATCACATCACACCAATCAGATTGTCTAATATGACAAAACAGGAAAATTATAAATGTTGGAGATGTGGGAAAATTGGAACACTAATGCATTGTTGATGGAGTTGTGAACTAATCCAATTATTCTGGATAGCAATTTGGAACTATGCCCAAAAGGCTATACAATTGTGCACACCTTTTGATCCAGAAATACCACTACTAGGTCTGTATCCTAAAGAGATCATTAAAAAAGGGGAAAGATGTACATGTACAAAAATATTTATAGCAGCTCTTTCTGTGATGGCGAAAAATTGGAAATTAAGGGGATGCCTATCAATTGGGGAACAGTTGAACAAGTTGTGGTATATGAATATAGTGGGATACTATTGTGTTATAAGAAATGATGACCAGGTGGATTTCAGAAAAATCCTGGAAAGACTTACCTCAACTGATGAGGAGTGAAGTGAGCAGAACCAGGAGAACATTATACACAGTAACAGCAACATTGTGTGGTGACCAAATAATAGACTTAGCTCTTCTGTGGAATACATAATCTAAGACAATTTCAAAAGACTCATGATGGAAAATTTTATCTACAATCAGAAAGAGAACTTTGGAGTCTGAATGCAGATCAAAACATATTATTTTCTGCCTTTTGTTGTTGTTGTTTTCTTTCTTGTGATTTTTTGTTTATATTCTGATTCTTCCTTCACAACATGACTAATGTGGAAATATGTTTATTATGACTGTACTTGTATAGCCTATATCAGATTGCTCACCATCTTGGGGAAGGGGAATGGGAGGCAGGGAGAAAAAAATTAGAACTCAAAATCTTATAAAAATGAATGTTTAATACTAAAAGTAATTAATTAATTAAAGAAAATTAAGTAACTGGACAATATAAAACACTTGAGAGTCTTTTTTCTAAGACAAACCTAGGAACTATATTAATACAATTACAAATCACTTTTCACAAGAGAAAGCCAGACCTAAAAAATTGAAAGAAATATTAATTGCTCATGGGTAGACTGAAGCAATATAATAAAAATGACAATTCTATCTACGTTAATTTACTCATTCAGTGCCATATTAATCAAATTACTCAAAAATGATTTTATAGAGCTAGAAAAATATAATAGCAAAATTCATCTGGAAGAAAAAAAGTAAAAAATATCAAGAGAATCATTTAAAAAATATGAAAGGAGGCTTAGTCATACCATATTTAAATTTGTGTTACAAAACAATTTGGATCTGTGGAATAGATTAGTTACACAATACACAGTAGTAAATGACTATAGTAATCTGGAGTTTATACTTCCACTGGAGACAATTTATTTGTTTCTTCTATGATTCACCTTTCTCCCATGAAGAGTAGAGTTACCATTAGATCAGTTGCATTTTCTCAAGAAAAATTATAATCCTAAAATTTGAGATCTTTGGCAAAGATCTTTAACTGTTCTGGAGTGCTCATCAAATCTAGGAATGTCACATATTCAAGTGGAAAGGTTCAAGGGCCTATGTTGCCTAATAGAAGTTAGTGTCCCTTGATCATGACTAAAGACTTCTTAAAGGGGCCAGATGACATCAGATGATATAAATTCATTTAAAGGGTCAGTTAATTCATTCCACAAACCAAATGCAACTCTTTGACTAAATACAAACTTCACAGAACAAACCCCCTTAATAAAAGGACTTATTCTGTGAAGTTTAGATTCAGTCAAAGTGCCACACTTGAGAACTTAGAGGGCCACATGTAGCCTCCAATCTTCAGGTTCATTACCCCTGGAGACTAATCTTAGATCTTTCAGCTTATGGTAATCAGAAGTTCTGAACTGAAGTCAGAACAATTCTTCAGCTAATTCCCCCCCCCCCCCGGTTTTAGAGCAGATATCACCAAACTTTTTTTTGTCATCTCTGTCTCAGTTGGAAATTTTCCATTACCCCACACGTAAAGGAACTTTCCTAAAGGAGTTTCCTTTGTTGAAATATTTATTTTTGCTAATTCTATCTCCAATTTAAAAAAAAAATTCTTAAATGTGATCAAGGAAAATCCTTGAGATATGCCCACACAAACAAATATAGAGTTGTAAGACTAGTATGAGGTGTGTGAGGATTCAGTGCCAGCCTTCTGAATTTTTATTTTCCCTTGCTAGGTAAAGTATCCCTCTTTTTTCTGTTTTGTTTGTTTATTTAACCTGGAAACCATCTCTTTCCCTAAATGAATTAAAAGGGCATGTTCATGATCCCAATTTATGAAAACTGAAGCTAAAATAAAACAAAATAAACAAACAAAAACAAGCATGCTGCTATTGCCAAACTCCCCAGGCTCATTAGGCCATGAAGGGGGTGGGGGTGGAGGGGAAGTGGTTTGCTTTATATTCATTCACACATGTAGGGAAAAAAAATCTTTCACAGAAATAATGGGATATAACTCAATTTACTCTATCTTTTAGTTATTCTCCATCCCAACTAGGGGAAGGAGTTCTCTTCAGTGGATTTTTATGTCTCTTTTACCTATTCTGCTTTTTAAGTTGTTTTCTTCACGATTTTTTTGCCTCCTTTACCAAGCTACTGATTCTTTTTTCATGACTTTCTTAAATCATTCCCATTTCTTTTCCCATTTTTTCCTCTACCTCTCTTATTTGACTTTTGTTTTGTTTTTGGCTAGGCAATGGGGTTAAGTGACTTGCCCAGGGTCACACAGATAGTGAGTGTTATGTGTCTGAGACCTTATTTGAACTCATGTTCTCCTGACTCCAGAGTGAGCACTCTATCCACTACACCACCTAGCTGCCCTATTTTATTTGACTTTTAAAATCCTTTCAGGATTCTTCCAGGAATTATTTTTACCCTAAGACCAATTCACATATTTCTTTAAGGCTTTGGATGTAACTGTTTTGACACTGTTTTCTTCTGAATTTGTATTTTGATCTTCCCTGTTTCATAGTAACTTTCTATGGTCAGGTTTTTTTTCTGTTGTTTGCTCACTTTCTGGCCTATTTCTTTACTTTTAACTTAATGTTAAATTTGTGCTCTGATCTTGTGGTAGAAGGAGTATTCTCTGAAACTTCATGTTTCTTGTGCTGCTGCTGTCAGAGCTAGTTCTGAGGGTCTGTAAGTTTTCAATTCTTTCAAGGTGGTATTATGAGAATTGTGATTACTGCTTTCCAAGCCTCCATTCTAGTCTGTGAGCAAACACAAGCTCTATTTTCTGCCCAGGAACTGATACCACTACTCCTGCTAGTGTTCCTCTTCACCCTGGTACTGCAACCTGGAACCCTGTATTGGCAATGCAATCGAGTTCTGCACCCAGTGCCAGCAAAGGGTCCCTCATAATCTCCTTCTGACTAGTTATCTTACCCCCTTACTGTCTGTAGTTTGAGAGCCCCATAAGCTGCTCCACTCTCACTCGAATGAAATGTACCTTTCCTACCAACCTTCTTAGTTGCTTTGACTGGAAAATTATTTCATCTCAACCTTTTGTTGGTTCTGACACTCCAGAATTCATTTTGAGGTATTATTTTAAAGTTGTTGGGAGGGATATTTGGGAGAGTTTAGGTGACTCCTTGCCTTTACTTCGTCATCTTGGCTCCACCTCGATCTAGATGTTTTTAACCAAACTTCAGCATAGACATGAAGGTAATTTATGTCAAGACAGAAAAAGAACACCAATAGTAAAAAAAATGGTCCAAGGTTGGTTAAATCCTAAAATACAGAAATGAGGTATTATGAGAGGAATGAGAGATAACAGGGGAAACCACAGAAATTGGAAGATATATAAAAATAATACATTGGTGGATGTAAAAGATAACAAAATCCAGAGAATATAAACAAGAGGACACCCCTAAGAAGCATAAATAACAGAAGAAAATATAATTTGATCAAAGAAAAAAAAAGAATAGGCATATGGTCTGAGAATAAGAAGATAATAATCCAATTGTATTCTATGCTAATCAGAGACCCTCTAGAGTAACTTGTTCTTTTTGAAGGAGGATTTTAGGAGGATCATTGAGAATCTGGAATAAACTAGAGTGGAGCAAACAGTATGGTAAAGGTCCTTGAGTTCATGCCATAAAAGGATGTGATAACAGAACTGGAGAAGCTTATTTTCAAATATATTAAGGGTTGTCACAACTAAAAGATAGTAGGAATTTTTCAGCTGGAATCTAGAGAACAGAATGAGGATGAACAAATATATCTGTGTGACCTGGAAAAGTTCACTTAACCTTTCTGGGGTTGTTTTCTTCCAGCACTGAAGCTCCTTCCAACACTTAAGTTTTGTGATTCTGTGATCAATAAAAAAAGAATTCTATCTCTCACCATTGAGATTCAGTGAAAAATGATAATATAAATCAATTAGAAAATAAAAAAATCAACTTTAAAAAAAAGAGACAGGTCATAGAAACAAAGAGAAAGGAACAATAACAGCAATGATAGCTAACATTATATAATAATATGTTTTGCAAAGTTGCACAGTTCTTTATATGTCATCTTATTTGATCCTCACACTAACTCTGTGATATTTAAGCCCCATTTACAAAGCATTATAAAGAGGTCCAGAGCAGTTAAGTGACTTCCCTAAAGTATCACAGTTCTTAAGTATCTACAGCTAGATGTAAAATTGTCTTCCTGACTCCCATTCCTAGTACTCCTTCACCCTGATTCCATGACCATAGCATACTTCACAATATCCTTGAAGGGGATTATACTGTTTGAATAGGTTAATTTCTAGATCATTTACATGTCCACAATGATAACATATATTTTCATGGGTTTGAGAATATTTTCAGGAATTTTTTTTTTTCTTCATAAGTCATAGGGTCATGGAGGAAATGAAAGACATATCCATGTTCCATTTGGTCAAGGGGAACAAAGACATGCTATTATTCAAATCCCATGGCCAAAATAAACTGGTCACAATAACCTGCTTCTTAGTTTACTACTTAGAATCTAGAGTAATTATTTTTATTAAAATTGATGGACAACTTTACCACAATTAAATTTTACCAGTTACAAAGGCAATATGTAGGTATGTGCATATATATGCAAAATGACATCTGGTTGAAAGTGGAAAATTTCAGCTATCAAGATATTGGATCTGTAAAACTTCAAAACTTTTGAAAATATCCAGATAATTGACTAGTCACATCAATCTCCTCTGTGTTTGGGGTATTAATGTAAATAGAATTATTGATTCACCAACTTTTTTAGGTATGAATTTGTGACTCTGATTCATACTTATCTGATACATGAAAGATATGCCTATTATTTGGAGTGAGTCTTAGAAAGAAATACACATACACACACCTGAGTGTATAACTATATATGTATGCATGCATGCATGTATGTGTGTATACATACACATGTAACTACTATCTCCTTAACATTGTTCTACATATATGAGGTAAAATATTCATTTTAAAGAGTCATTCATTTCTAAATCTGACTATGTAAGTTATGATTTAAAGGGAAAAAAATCATGAAATTGGAACAATATAAATTTCTTTATGGTATGGGTTTCATTTGTTTGTCTTCCTTTATATAGCGCCTAGATATTTTCAGGTAGTTCCACAAGTAGAGTAGACATTTAATGAATGTTTGTTGAATTTAACTTTAGCCTCTATTAACACTCAATAATTGTTCTCTTCTTTTTATGTGAAACTTCAAAATAGAATAAAGGTACTGATGACAGGCCCAAAGCTCTATCCACTGTACCACCTAGGTGCCTGAATTATATTGATATTACTCCATAAGCCACTATTTAGAGACACAAAAATACTTGGGAAATAATGTTATTTTTTATTCAGTAAATCCACAAATACTAATCCTTATGCCTATACCATTAATGTAACCTTTAAAGGTAAGCATAGCCTTCCTGGAAGGGCTTGTAAAAGAAGTGGCTTTCTAATTTTGAATCTCCTCCCAAAAAAATGTATCAGATTGAGATGAGAGTTGGTATCAGTAATCTCATAAAATAGGAAATGAGCTTAGAATTTAAGTAGAGGATATCACCCTTCTTACCAGGCTCATAGAGATTTTTTTAAAGGTTATGCTTTAGGAAAAATGTAAATCACAGAATTTCAAAATAATAGAAATGTTGACCAATTCAATTCAAACAGTTGGTACTGACCTTATTTCTAACCTTATCAGAATCCCAGAATTTCATTGAATAAGTTCACTTTTCATACAGAGTAAATTCAAGAAGCCAGAAGGAGCTTATATTAATAGAGCTTGTGATGTCCAACCCCTACATCTGGTTATTGCACTTAAAAACTCAAAATTCTGTGCTGAGTAGTTTCATGGTCAATTTTCAGCTTCCATTTCTATCTTCTTTCCAGGTCCTGATTCCTTATTCTACAGAAGCAACATCTGTTAAACATGAAAGCTCCAAAAGGAAAATGAATCCACAAGAATAGTCACATGTGAATTGTAGTCTCCATATGGCCACTTATCATTTAGTGTCTGGTTGTTGGCTGATGTTAAAAACAAAACAAAATGGAATTTCTTTGTAAGTGAAAGATTTCTCCAGTGCAATAAAATTGCTTAACTGAAATGATCAGTCAGACTGTGAAAGCATTTATAACAAACTTTCTAAGGCCTTTCAAACATAGTAAAGAAGTGGGCCTCTGAGTATAGCTTCAGTTAATATTTTATATTAAATTATATTATATATTATATTATATCATTATAATGATATTTAAGCATAATTTTAAGTAATTTTTAATGTAACTTTAAGTAATTTTAAGTAATTAAATAATTTTAAGGCTGTTTAAGTGTAATGTTTCATTATTACGGGCAACTGGGTAGCACAGTTAATACAGCACTGTAGCTGGGAGAACCTGAGTTCAAATTCCACTCACTAGCTGTGTGACCTTGGGCAAATCATTTAACCCTGTTCACCTCAGTTTCTCATCTGTAAAATGACCTGGGAAGGAAATGGAAAACCATTCCATCATCTTTGTCAAGAAAACCCCAATAGGGTCACAAACAGTTACACACTACTGAAAGGACCCACAACAATCATTATTTTAAAAGGAACAATCAATGCAATAAATGTTTTTAAAAGAATATTAACTGAGTTCATAGGTATGATATAACACAAATGAGCTTGATATGTTTATCAAGATCATTTCTGCACTGGAAAAGCAACAAAGAGTGTATTTGTGATTTCACTGGCCTATTCAACTCCTGAGGGAGTAAATTCCCTCTATCCATGCAAGCAAGTATAATTTTCTGCAAGAACATTGCCTAGAGCACTAAGAGTTTAAATGACTTGTATAAATCATATTAACTATATATGTCAAAAGCAGGGCTTGAAGTCAGGTTTTTCTGGATCCTAGGACAGTCTATTTGGATTAGGAAAAAATAAATCAGGAAATAGAGATGGATTCTAGGCTTGAGAAGTAGCCAGTGAAAATCAAAAGGCAGCTAGGTGGTTCAGGGGGTAGACCACCAGTCCTGGAGTTAGGAGGACCTGAGTTAAAATCCAGCCTCAGGCATTTAGTAGCTGTGTGACCTTGGGCAAGTCACTTAACCCTGAGTGCCTCTGAAAGCAAAAAAGGAAGAAAGATTTCATTTTATCATAAGATAAAATGAAATAGAAAGGAAAAAAAAAATTCACATTTTATATAACACTTACAAGCTGTTCTAAAAATGCATTTTTTCATATCACATTGGAATAATTGGTGATATTTATTCTTATAGTTCAAAAGATTATTTATTGTCATATCAAGACAATTACGGAATTTTATTTAAAGGGTTATTAAATGACTAGATCTTTCTGATACTTAAATTATTAAGTTATACAATGTTAGAGTTGGAATGGACCTTAATACTCATTTGTTTATAGAATCAAAGAATTTTCAGACTTGGAAGGAAACTCAGAAGTCATCTAGACAAGTATATAACTGAATAACAATCCTTTTTGCAATATATATGATAAATGATCATCTAGTATGAGCTTGAATACCTCTGGTAAGGAGGAACCCACCAGCTCCAATGGCAACCTATTCAATTTTTGGAAAACTCTAAGTGTAAGGTGGCTTTCCATTACATCACATTAAAATATAGTTATTTTATTTTTTCTGAAAATTCCATTATTATTCTTAATCATACCTTCTGGGTTCAATAATAAGTTTGCCACATGATATCATTTCTCATGTTCCCTCTTCTCTAGAACAAGACATCTAAATTCCTTTCACTGATCCTTATATGGGATTATCTCAGGACCCACCCTTCTATACCCTGACCTCTCTGATCTGAATGCTCTCCAGTTTGTCAATATCCACATTAATATTGCAATCCTCTCATTTTCCACATGCTGGACCTCATGGGCAGATAGGCTATACAGGAATTGGCTATATTTATTTAGCTAATATGTGAAAGACCCAAGATTCAGGAGAAAGTTTTCTGATTCTAAATCCACTATTGTTGTTTTTTCACCTCCCTAGATCTGCCTCCTTGTTGAATAATATGTATTTCATTATACATGTTTCTCCCTGTAAGTTTACATATGGTGGGGAAGTGGGGGTGGTAGACAACTGTGTTGTCTAAAGTGGTGTTCATTTTGCTTATTGATTCTGGCTGGTTTTGCTCCTTAGGATTTCTGGCAGGCATTATCCTTAAGGTTTTTTTTCCCCCCACCATTATTTTTTCCTAGGAAGAGGATTTGTCCAGAGTTGTTTTGTAAAAATGAAGTGCAATAATTTTGAAAGATCTTTTTGCTTATTAATACCAACAACAAAAACAATGATGACAATGATGACAACAATGTCAACAACAGATGATGATGAACATACTTTACATATACTGACACAACACCCACCCTTGCAATGAGAATGGAATTGGACAGGGGAAGAAGGATGGTTTGGATTCAGAGGGCTTGCATTCAAAACCCAATTTTGCTACTTTTTCCACATGTGACCATGAACCAATCAGTTCTCTGGACCTTGGTATTTTCCAACTCTAAATCTATGATCTTATAATGCTGTCTGCTACACAAAGTATAAGTCCACAAAGTGCTAAGGAAATGAATGTTACCTCTATATTTAATACAAAATAGACACTGTGCTTAAAATGGCTGCTTTCATTTTGGAGAAGGAGGATGGAATATATAGAAGAGTTTGACAAGGAGGTATGGTAGAGCCAGGTATAGTTACACCTTTTCAATGAGAGCATTTAGACCTCATAAATTGGTAATTGCTATAAATCAAGGCTTCCTTTATTGTTTTGTTATTTATCTAGATTTATGAAAGTGTTAATAATGCAGATTAAAATTAAAAATGTGTGTGCATACATTTCTTCCCCAGAGAATCTGTTAAACATTCACCACCACACTGTTGTATTGCCCCATAAACACTAATTGAGCTTTGCAGTAGAAGACTCAGGGAATGAAGTCATTGACAGACTGGAGGAAAATAATAATAATGATGATAACAATGATGATAACAATAAATGGTAATTATTTAGAACTTTAAGATTTACATAGAGCTTTAAATCTATTATTTTATTTGACCTTCAAAACATAACAGCCTGCTTCTCACAATTCATAAGTTAAATGACTTTTCTTCCATCTTAAAGAAAAAAAAGACAGTCTAAACAAAAAATATTCTTAATTAACCTCTGAAATCCAAATATTTACTATAGCAAAATCTCTCTTAGACCCTACTTCACTTGAGACTAAATTATTTGATGTACCCATGTGAGTAATGAAAGCACATTTGTCACTAACCCATAAGTAGTTTTAACAATGGTTTCAGTTTCACAAAAGGAATCTACAGCATGGGACAGGTTGTACTATATGCAGTAATACCTGCCCCATGCTGTTGATTCCTTTTGTAAAATCTGAAAGTTGTAAAATGCATTAGAAGACATTTTTTTCAGTATTATTTTGCATCTGGAGTTCACATTCAAAGGTTCGGACATCTGACATCTTATATTAATGCATACAATATAAGAACAAATTAGTTACTACATCGCTATATGTCATAAAATCTAAAGAGATTGCTTTTAAAATAATTACTGTCCATAACACAGGCAGAGAACCCTTACCAAAAGGTCAGTCAAATGTAAGAAGTGTATTTTCTACATTATTTTTATGTAAGTTCAGATATAATAGTCCGTATTCAAGGCTGTTCATTGTCAGGTGAATGGTAGTTCCTCACGAACTCCAAAACTGAATACTGGAAATTTTCTGATAAAATAAGGCTATGGGTGCAGTCTCTGGTACTTGTCGTTTTATAGTTCGAACAATAAAGACTGGGCTGAGCTGGAGTCAAAGGAAATTGTCTGCCCTACCAATGAATATTGCCTGCAGCCAGATAACATTGGTCATGATGAGGCAAAAAACACCGATTTATTATATATATGACTCGAGTGAGATACCAGGTTCCAGAGGGGCAACAGAAAGCCAATTAAGAGTTGAGGGTTGATAGCAAAACATTTTCTGGCATAATCAACAAAACTGATTAAAAACAAACAACAAACAATGTGAAAGGCAGAATGGGGCAAAAAAAATGACTATTTTCCTTCTGAGAGGACTTCTATACACATAATGCTTTTAGTCCACCCACATAGTCTTGGTGTCAAGTATCTCTTGAAGGGGCAGTGTTCCTGGAGGCCTGAATTCCCATTAAGAATTTAGGCTATTTCCTAGCACTGGATACATGAGGGACATAAGATAAAGATGGAATAAAGATTTGAATTGTAGAATGTAGAATTGGAAGAAGTCATAGAGATTATATAGCTAAATTTTCCAAGGAAATTTAGATGTAGAATTTTAGTGATTTGCCCAAGTTCATACAACTTGTAAATGTGATTTGAGCTCAGAACTCATGAATCTGAGTTTAGGGTACTTTTTTGCTACACCATGTTGCTTCCTTATAATAAAGTTCACATTGCATTTATTGGAAAAATCAATTTTGAAAATGACAGTATGAATATCTAACTACTTGCTAGTTGCTATTATATATAAAGTTCAAATACAGAAATAATGTTTTAAATGCATAACATTTGTTATGCTATTTATAATTATGTTATAAATAAAACCATCTACATTGGTGGAGTTTAAGAACTTTTTCTCCCTATATTCAATTACTATCAATTGCCCCCTATTTATGCCACCTAATTATGATGCTTTCCAAGTTTAGGAACATTTACTCTAAATCTTGATTAGTCTCAGAAGTCATCCATATCATTAACCCTAAGCTACTGTTTGGAATGTTTTAAGATTTAGAAGAGTAGCTAAGGGAAAACTTTCCTCCTGCCCATCTCCTCCATTAAAGTTAATTTCCCTAATTACTTAATTACTTTTCTTAGAGCATTAGTAAAGTTGATTGGGACTTTGCATCAATTTCACACTAAAATTTCTCCTTTACTTTCCAAATGATAATCCAAAGAGAAGGGGAAAAAGGTAAGTGCCCTTCAAAAATGTTCTCACATAATATCCCTCTTTTTCGCTTGATGATACTACCCATCATTATAGTTATTCCTGTCAGGAAATATCTCACTCTCCACTGATCCTTCCTTTACAGTGTTACATTCACCTTGAAAGATATCAATTTACTTAAGTCCTGCATTTTACAAGCTGGCTACGTTATATTACTCTGACATAAACTGCTTTTTAAATGAGGTCAGGCCCATTTCCCTACTGAACATTTGAGAATACGTTTGGAATAAGACATTTTGTAAGCCCTGTAAAAACAAATTGCATGCAAAACAAATGGAGAGTGTTGCTGAAGGGGAAAGTTATTCCCATGGCACCTTGTACATATCCCTCTAATACATTTAACACATGTGATATTGTATTCTAGTTTTCTATGTGTGCCTTCCCTGCTAGATTATAACCTCCTTGAGGATAGGAACTAAGGATTATTCATCTTTGTGTCTTTATTATTATGTATTATAATTTCTATACATAGCAAGCATTTATTAACTGCTAGTAAAATTTGAACTTCTGTTGAATTCAAATGACAAGGAATCATATTTGTTCCATTTGGATTAGGAAAAAATAAGCTTCAAATTTCGAATTTAACTTGTAATATTTGTCTTCTATTTCAAAAGAAACATAAGCATATGTGTGTATGTGTCTTTGGGAAAATTTAGAGAACATATCTAAAGATGACACATTCAATAATTAATGCAGTGAATTTTTTCTACCAGCTAAAAATATACAGTTAACAACATTGCCCAAATATACAGGCCTACTGGACTACTGAGGAGCATGGATCAGATAACATCTAAGGTTTCTTACATGATTCAAATCCTATCTTTGACAGCACTCCCTCTCTTATTTCTAGCCCAATTGGACAAATGAATAATAACCACATAGGCAACTGCCAACTTGCCTTTCATGTTAGTAGATATGTGGTCTCATCCCCAAACAGGTTCTTTTAACGTCATTCTGGAAAGCATAAATAATTTTGGCTGAAAATCAATAAGGGCTTTTATGGGAAGGAACATATTCCAGAAACAGCAAAACCAGTATCCAGCTAATTTTATTGTACATTTATGGTTGTTCTATTGAATTCCTTTCAGTCTACTTTCTCCTGCCCCCCCCCTTTGTTTTTGGAAACAAAGCACTCTGTTTTCCATTTCATATGAGCCAATAACCCTCATTAACATTCATGAGAATTAAGTGCACATATGAAATGGAGCTGAGCAGGCCTCTGAAACTCTTGGTTAGAATTACAATATGTCATTGAGATATTCACAAAAGATTTGAATTTCAAAGAAGTGGAAAATCTGTTCTTAGCTTCATAGGTGCATGCACCTAAGCACAGCTGCTTTTGATGCAGACACAATTCCTAGTCCTTTTCAGATTCCTTATACTATTGAAATTACTTAGGAGTGCAAGAATAGATTGCTTTAATCCAGAAAAGGCCAGAATGCTGTACTGTTGGAGATATAAATCAAATTGTATCTGAAAGTTTTGAAACATCTGGGTTTTAATTGAAAAAAATAACATTATCATATGGTATCCCATCTATTCCTTCCCTCATCTTACCATTAACATTTATTTTGAGTCATGGTACAAATCTGTACTAACAGAGATTTCACTATTCTACAAACTAATTCAAAATATTAACTAATGAATGCTTGAATTCTTGAATATGTTACTTTGGACATGGAAATAATACTTGTCTCTTCCAGAAAATAAGGACTAAAAAGTTCTAGAGACAGTTATAGGAAACAGACAAAACAGAATCTTGAGGAGGATGGAGAATAGTATTTAGACTTAATCTTTGTGGCATTGATTTTGAGGGGGCTTTATAACATGTAAATAGAGATAGAGGCATACAATTAAACTATATATTTTTGCTATGTTTCTGGAGTTTTTTGTTTTGTTTTGTTTTTTAAGGGGAGATATTATGGAGGGTTATTAGGGAAGGTTCTATTGTGTCAAAATAATTCAAGAGAAATTAAATATATAGGTATACATATATACCTATATATTTATTTTTTCTTGAATTATTTTGAGACACACACAGTCCAAAACTGAGTCCCCTTAAGGGGGGCAGTTCAGAACTGGCTCAATTTGGGATTTGAGGGTGATATACTCTTCAAAGAGTAGGTGTTCCTAAGGGATGCCAATCAAATCTAAAAGGTCAAAACAATGGGAGGTGGGTTATATTAAAATGAGGTCTTGAGTCCATGATTTAGGTCACTTAATCTTGACCTGTTCTATCAGACCACTTCTTCAGTCTTTGGGCTATCTAGGCAGAAGAATCTGTCTCCACCCAAACTTGAGTAGGATAAAATCAATTCAGGGCTGTGTTGGAGTTTGACCAGGATAATTCAATGCAATTTCATTATCAGTAATGTCCCTCTGAAGAACTTTGAGCAAAAGGTTGGGGGGCTGGGAGCTCTGAGTCTCCAAGACACAGATTATCAAGAGAAATCATTTTTCACATTCCCCTAACTGATTCTAATGAGAGTCATAGCCTTCTCAATAAATCACTAACTGATATGATCGACACATCAGGTTTTGGGGACATATGATGGGTAACAATATGGGAGAGGGAAGGGAGAAATAGATCAATGCATTGACAAATTGAAGGGGGCAGTCAAAAAGGCAAAGGGTAAAATTGTCCATTCCCACACAGCTGTCTGGTGCTTGGACACCATCCAATGTAATCCTCTGGTCAGAGTGCTGTTCAAGCAGGATTCAGCAGGCTGTCTTCTTTAAGACTCCTTGCTGTCTTTCTTTGCTAAAATCTCCTACAAAATTGATCTTAACAATAACTAGATCAAATAATGGAAGTTAATTCAACTCTTCTGTCTCTATTATTATAAAATCAAAATTGGAACCTAGGCCAATTGTCATGTTTAAGAAACTGAAGCAAAAAAAAAAAAGAAACAAAAATTATCTATTTTGCATTTCATGATGTTCTCTATCTGTTGTTTGTTCATAAATTTTTCTGTTCTCCATAAATCTGACAGGTAAACTATTCCTTGCTCTCCAAGTTTACTTATAGCATAAAACCTTAATATCTAATGTGTACCCATTTTGACTTTATTTTGGTATATAGTGTAAGATTTGGGTCTATTCCTAGTTTCTGTCAGACTCTTTTCCAGTTTTCCCAGCGGTTTCTGTCAAATAGTGAGTTCTTATCCCAGAGGCTGGGGTCTTTGCCTTTATCAAACATTAGATTACTATAGTCATTGACTACTATGTCTTGCATACCTAATCTATTTCACTGATACACTACTCTATTTCTTAGCCAGTACCTAGTAGTTTTGATGATTGCTCCTTTATAATACAATTTAAGATCTCGAACAGCTAAGATACCTTCCCTAGCTTTACTTTTGATTAGTTCCCTTGATATTCTGGACCTTTTGCTCTCCCAAATGAATTTTGTTATTATTTTTTAGCTCTATAAAACACTTTTTTGGTTTGATTGATATGACACTGAATGAGTAAATTAGCATAGGTAGAATTGTCATTTTTATTATATTAGCTTGACCTACCTATGAGCAACTCATTTTCCCCCCAATTATTTAGATCTGACTTCATTTGTGTGAAAAGTGTTTTATAATTGTGTTCAATTGTGTTTCTGAGTTTCTTTAGGCAGGTAGACTCCTAAATATTTGATAATGTTTACAGTAACTTTAAATGGAATTTCTCTTACTATCTCTTACTGTTGGCCTTTGTTGGTAATATATAGAAATTAATATGATTAATGTGGGTTTATTTTATAACCTGCAACTTTGCTAAAGTTGTTTATTATTTCAAGTGTTTTTTTATTTGATTCTTTAGGATTATATCATCATATCATCTGCAAAGAGCGATAGTTTTGTTTCTTTGCCTATTCCAATAGCTTCAATTTCTTTTTCTTTTCTTATTGCTGAAGCTAACATTTCTAGTACCATATTGAACAACAGCAGTGATAATGGGCATCCTTGTTTCACCTCTGAACTTACTGGAAATGCTTCTAACTTATCCTCATTACATATAATGTTTGCTGAAGGTTTTAGTAGATGCTACTTATTATTTCAAGGAAGACTATTTATTCCTATTCTCTCTAGTGTTTTTAATAGGAATTGGTATTGTATTTTGTCAAAAGTTTTTTTTTCTGTATCTATTGAGATGATCATGTGGTTTCTGTTAGTTTTCTTGTTGATATGATTAATAATACTGATAATTTTCCTAAAATTGAACCAGCCCTGCATTCCTGGTACAAATCCTACCTGATCATAGTGTATTATTCTCATGATAAGTTGCTATAATCTGTTTGCTAATACTTTATTTAAAAATTTTGCATCTATGTTCATTAGGGAAATTGGTCTATAATTTTCTTTCTCTGTTTTGGCTTTCCTCAATGTAGATATCAGCACCATATTTGTATCATAAAAAGAATTTGGTAAGACTCCTTCTTTCCCTATTTTTCCTAATAGTCTATATAGTATTGGAATTAATTGTTCTTTAAATGTTTGACAGAATTCACTTGTAAATTCATCTGACCCTGAAGATTTTTTTTTTCCTAGGGAGCTCATTGATGACTTGTTCACTTTGTTTTTTCTGAAATGAGGTTGTTTAAGTATTTTATTTCCTCTTCCATTAATCTGAGCAATTTATTTTTTCATCCATTTCATTAAGATTATCAAACTTATGGGCATACAGTTGGGTAAAATAGTTCCTAATTATGATTTTAATTTCCTCTTCATTGGTGGTGAATTCACCCTTTTCATGTTTTATACTGGTAATTTGTTTTTCTTCTTTCTTTTTTTTAAATTAAATTAACCAAAGGTTTATCTATTTTATTTTTTTAATAAAATCAGCTCTTAGATTAGTTCAATAGCTTTCTTAATTTAAATTTTATTAATCTCTCCTTTGGTTTTCAGTATTTCTAATTTGGTACTTAGTTGGAGATTTTTTATTTGTTCTTTTTCTAGTTTTTTTTTAGTTGTATGCCAAACTCATTGATCTCCTTTTTCTATATTCTATTCATGTAAGCATTGAGAGAAATAAAACTTCCCCTAAGAACTACTTTTCATTGCATCTCACAAGTTTTGGTATGTTGTCTCATTATTGGTATGTTGTCTCATTATTGTCATTCTCTTAGAGGAAATTATTGATTGTTTCTATGATTTATTGTTTGATCCATTCATTCTTATGATTAGATTTTTTAATTTCCAATTAATTTTAGTCTATTTTTCCATGGCCTTTTGTTACATATACTTTTTGTTGCAACATGATCTAAAAAGGATGCATTTAATATTTCTGCCTTTCTGCATTGGATTGTGAGGTTTTTGTGCCTTAGTGTATTGTCAATTTTTGTTTAAATGCCATGTACTGCTGAGGGAAAAAAAAGTATATTCTTTTCTTTCCCCACTCAATTTTCTCCAGAAGTCTACCATATCTAACTTTTCTAATAGTCTATTCATCTCCTTAACTTCTTTCTTGTTTATTTTGTGGTTAGATTTATCTAGTTCAGAGAGAGGGAGGTTGAGATCCCCCACTAGTATAGTTTTCCTGTCTTTTTCATCCTGTAACTCCCTCAACTTCTCCTCTAAGAATTTAGATGCTATACCAATTGGTGCATATATGTTCAGTAATGATCTTACTTCATTGTCTATGGTCCCTTTTATCAGGATGTAGTTTTTTCCTTATCTTTTTTTAAATTTCTCATCTTTTATTTCTTTCCTTATCTCTATTTTTGATTTTGCTTTCTCTGAGATCAGGATTGCTACACTTGCTTCTTTTTTTTTTTTATTCAGCTGATGCATAATCTGTACAACTCCTGCATTTTACCTTTACCCTGTGTGTATGTGAGGGATTGTCTGATGTTGGCTACTGCCACGTGGAGGTCGTGGCAAGATGGGGTAGGAACAAGATATTAGGAAGTAACCGGAGCTCATGCTCCCGAGGCAGGGGCTGTGCTAGGTGGAGTTGTGATAAGCCGGGGAAGGAACAGGATACAAGGAAGTAGCCAGAGCACGTGCTCCTGAGGCAGGGGGCTGTGCATGTGGGAGTGGGACAGCAGAGAACGAGTTCCCTTTGTCTAGTGCTCTCCCTAGGTGCAACGTTAACCCCAGACATCTCCTTCCTGACTTCCTGGGTCATGTACTTTCCCTTTGTGTAGCACTGACCTCAGACGCCTCCTCCCGGTATCTGGGCCTGACTTTCTGTGTCACATACTCTCCCCTTGTCTATGCACTAACCCCAGACGTCTCCTTCCTGTATCCGGTCCTAGCCTCCTGCGTCACGTCCTCTCCCTTGGTGCAGCGCTAAACCCAGACATCCCCTTCCAGTATCTGATCCTACAATCCTTAGTAGTAGGTGGGCTGAGGAGGAGGGGCTAAGTAGGTACTTAAGGAACAGTAGGGATCAGAGCTCCCTCTCTCTTGCTCCTGCTCTCTTGCTCTGGCTTTCCTTCTTGGCCTTGCTGTTATGGCCTCTGAATAAAGCTCAAGTGTTTGCACCTCCTGATTGGCTCGTCTCTGTGTTTATCCGGGTGGGCACCGAAGACTGGTAAGTAGTATGATCCTGGCAGCCTGCTCCTTATAGGAGGAGAGTGCACGGCGCAACCGGCACATGTGTATCTCTCTGTTTTAAATGTGTTTCTCGTAAACAAGATGTTGCAGGATTATGATTTTTAATCCATTCTACTATCCACTTCCATTTTATGGGAGAGTTCATTCCATTCACGTTCACAGTTATGATTACTCTCTGTGTCTCTCTCAATCCTATTCCCCCCATTTATGCTTTTCTTTTTCCTTTTTCCCTTTCCCTCCCCACTAGTGTTTTGCTTTTGACTACCACCTCTCTTGGTCTCTACCTTCTATAGTCCCCTCCCTTTTCTTCCCCTTTATCATTACTATTTCTTCTCTCTCTTCTATTCACATGCTCCCTTTTCTTTTTCCTTTCCCCTCCTACTTCCTATAGGGTAAGTTATATTTCTATACCTAACTGAGTATGTTCTTCCCTCTTTGAGCCAAATCTGATGACAGTAAGGTTCAAACAATGCTCATCTCCCTCCCTTCTTTCCCTCTACTGTAATAAGTTTTTGTGCTTTTTCCTGTAATGTAATTTACCCTTGTCTGCCTCCTCCTTTCCTTTTCTCCCAGTACAATCCCTTAATTAAATCCACTTAATCCACTAACCCCACTTAATTAGATTTTTAAAATAATAATAATAAATTTTAATAAATTAAAGAAAATAATTGTAATAATTTTTAATTAAGATGTCTTACCCTGCTATTTTATTCCATTACTCATTATCTAACTTTATTCTGGTATCCCAACTTGGCCAGTGTTGTGACTCCCCCCCCAGAAAAAAATAAACAAACAGAAAAACAAACAAAAAACAAACAAACAAAGAAGAGTCTTAATCTCCCACTGAAAGCCTGAGGTGAGAGTTCTTTCTCCATGTTCTCTGTAATTACAGACCTTAGAAGTTCTAAGTTCCTTAGAAGTTTTTCTGACTGCATTTTAAATCTTTCACCACAAACATGAAACATGACAGTCACAGAGACACAGAGATACACAATGACAAAACAGAATGCACACAGATCTAATTTTCTTGTTGGCTTTTTAGGCTTAGCTTGTCTTTAAGATAAACCAGTTTAGAATTACAATTAGACTGGTCAAAATTCAGAGTTTCCTTTAGCTCAACATCCTTCTAAAAGCAATCAATTCAAATTATAATACAATTTCACATGTCAATTTATTCTGACTAACCCATAGCAAATTACAGAAGATATCCCCTTTAGAGGAGGCCTGTCTTGAGGCCCTTGCCCCCAGAGCCACTTAAAAAGAAAAAAAATGGACTGCAATGAATGAGCAGAGTCAGTTAGATAAGGAGCAGGGATTTGGGAGATAAGACTCACCCACCCTTCAGGGTTGGGACTTCAAAAGAATGTCCTATGGGCACCAAATCCAGGTACTGTTGGAGCAAAAAGTATACCCCCAAAATCCCAGTCCAAATCTGAGTCACAACACAATTTAATGTTGAACCCCAATGAATTACAGAGTCTGTTCTAAGAAAGAGACAAATGAAATTAGGGTGCATGTGTCCACGGTTTAATTTCTCTCAAGGTGGCTTGACATGAATTGCATGAGAGTTCAGTTTAAAACTGGATCCTACTGAGGGGGTCAGTTCAGAACTGGTTCAATTTGGGATTTGGGGGTACAGGGTTATATGCCCTTTGAAAAGTAAGTGTTCCTTAGGTGTGCCAATCAATTCTGATTGATCAAAACAATGGGAGGTGGGTTATATTAAAATGAGATCTTAAGTACATGACTTAGGTCACTATCAGACCACCTTCAGTCTTCGAGCTATCTAGGAAGAATAATCTGTCTCCACCCAAACCTGAGTAGGATAAAATCAAATTCAGGCCTGGGTTGGAGTTTGACCAGGATAAGAATATCCTATGCAATTTCATTATCAGCAGTGTCTTTCTGAAGAATTTTAAACAGAAGGCTGGGGGACTGGGAGCTTTGAGTCTCTATGACACAGATTATCCATTTTTCACATGGTATATTATATCAATTAATAAATGAAAAAGTATTATTAAGTATCTACAATTAGGTGGCTCTATGCTATGTGGGGGCCATTCATGGTTTCTTCAAGGACCTCCGAAAATCTATATCTCAAACCTACGATTCAAGAAGACAGCTTGAGATTGCAGAAGAAAGTCAGAAGATGACTTCTGCCCTCATAGATATGGGTGTATGATGAAAACAAGCAGACAAGTGGTTTGTAGTCAATTTTTGCTTATTTCAGTTTAGGGCCATGAATCACGAGGAAGTAATGAAATCCTTTCCCAGCCAGACCTGAAGGAATTGTGCAGAAGGTTGGTTTCCTCATACACAGAATTTATTCATCTGAAATAGACGAGTTGTTTGGAGATCATCTCCAATAGTCTTGCAGATCACCATTTGGGTTATACACATGTATTATTATTCTGGATCCCCTCTTGCCCCAATTACTGTTCCCTCTCCCCAGTTACTTTTTATTTACTGTGTGAATATTTTGCATTTACTCATAACAAGTACATGTTTTTGATAGCAAATAGAATACAAATTCCTTGAAGGGAAATACTATTTTGTTTCTGTCTTCGTATCCACAGTGTTTAAACATTATGAATGTTTAATTATGAATGATTTGTTGATAGACTACAAATAGAACATGCCAACAAAACAAACCCAGTTTAGGGGAAAATTTTATATATATGTGTGTCCATATGCAAACAAACACATGCATATATTTTATATACAAATATGTTATATATACATACTAATTGGTCAATATATACATATATAGATTTGTTTGTATATTGAGGTGTGTGTATCTACATATATGTATAGTTATGCATATATACATGTTCATGCAGTGCACACATATGATAATATATGCACATGTGTTTATGTACATATGCATGCGTACATGCATATGTTAATGATTTATGTGCATATGTACACTATGGATGTACATATTTTATTTACATATGTTTATATGTGTGTGTGTATACACACACACATACATATATGTAGATATACACAAAATGAAAAATTACCTGATTCCTCCTTGTCATTATTGAATGTTCTCTGATCAGACTTAACATAAGGCTTTTTTTCCTTTATTTTCTATAGTCCACTTATTCTATACTATCCTGCAGTTATCTATGCATGTATTTTATCCTTTTTGTATTGCAAGCTTCATGAGAGTAGATATTTTGTCTGATTTAAACTTTTTATCTCTTTCAGCTGCTAACAGAAGATGATCAATAAATATTGGATGGAATGAAATGGAATGTAAGTGCGACAATGAATTTTCTGTTGAAATCTGAGCACTTCAATATGTAACTAGGTGGCACATTAGATTTCTGGGCTTGATGGCAAGAAGATTTGAGTTCAGATCTGGCCTCTGACACTAGCTGTGTGACCCTGTGCAAGTCACTTAACCTCTCTCTGCCTCAGTTTTTACAACTATAGAATGGGTATAATAATAGCACCTATACCCTAGGGTTGTTGTGAATAACAAAATGTGATAATATTTGTAAAGCACCCAGCACAATGAATAGCACATAGTTTGTTGTTGTTCCTATCCCACAGATAGGAAATGTCAAAGGCTGGATTTGAACTCAGATTCCAGACCTAGTGCACTATCCACTGAGCCACCAGCTTCTTCATATAAATGGTAACTATTATTATCATTATCCATTAGTTTTCATTTGATTAAATATTGCCTATAATATTTAAAATCTCCTAAAAGATGTAATCTACAGCAATAGGAGAATCAGCCATATTTGTCAACCTGTGCCCCTAAAACAGTCTAATGACTTTGGAAGAGAACAACTGTAGAGATGAAGCCAGGAGTGACTACATATGCCTTCCTCTCCTATGATGATCCAAATGATCAATATTTATGATAAGACAGAATGTTCTGCTAGATATAAAGGTCAGGAAACTTTCCCTCTGCCTCTCCTCATCACCTTGGAGAATATCAGTGGAATGGCATATAATAAATATTTGTTGGATTGTACTGAATTTACCATCTCCTTCCAAATTCACAGTTTCAATCACAGTTAAGTCTGGAAAAAGAGACACATAATTGCACCACTGCCAATGTGCTACTCAGCTGCTAGCAAAGTGGCTTCAAAAATTAAAGGAAATTGAAGTTAGAGTATGAAGTATTGGTCATTGTGTGCAATGGATAAGTCTCAGTTACCAGCAATTGCTGGCTCTCTCCAACTATTTACTCCCTCTTGGTTCTTTTACGTCAATACATGTAGGGAGGAAAATGCCTTCTTTCTGGCTACCCTCCATGGCAAAGCAAAGAAGCCTAGGAAGGAGGAAACACTCACTCTCTGTGCTATTGAATCCTACTTTGTGGCCACACAACAAATGATTCTCTTCTATGGATTTGTGGTCATCAAAACAACACATTTATGTAGCAAACTGACTTATAGAGATGTTTTCCTTCATTTCTCTCACTTTACTGATTATAAAACTGAGAATTGGAGAGATTACATTATTTTCCAACCATCAAAACCATGTTTTGAATCAAGAACTCAAATCTAAACTTTCTGATTCTTGGAACCAGTACTTTTTTTTTAAACTATGTGATTGTCCTTCTCTTCATGAAGGCAGGGACAATATGTTTTATATATTGACTATATTAACTGCTTGGCAGTTGCATTGTTTCTCCTGCTTACCCTGTAAGAAGTGGGTTGAACCTAAGAGGCAATTAAATAGAAATTGTCTAGGATCATGCATTAATGGTAACTTCTCTGAATTTGAAAGCAGACTTGAGCTGATTAGTTTGTGTCCAGCTGCACATAACTAGCATTTATAAAAGCTTTCCTGTACCCTGTAAACTTTAAAACCCTTTATAAATGCCTGCTGTTGTTGCTTCTACAGTCATGATAACAATGACTACTATGACCATGGCAGCAGTGGTGGTGATAATAATATTGATGAAGACAGAATCTCAGAAGGTTTAGACACAGACTAGAATACATTTCTTTGTTGCATATAGACATTTGCTTCTACACACATAGGGAGCTGACTAAGGTATGGCTGAAGTGGTATGCAATAACTTCTCTGACATCTGGCACCTGTCATCTGGAATAATGTTTTTCTACTTTGGTTAGAGACCAAAATAGGACAATCTGGGAGGATATTGCAGAGATTTCCTTTTTTTATACCAAGGAAGATCAGTTGCTTGTATAATTAACAAAAATGTGGAAGTAAGAAATACTGAGGCAGCTAATTAAGTGGTCTGCCTATTGTGAAAGACACTATGGAAATCTATATATGACATGATTCCTGCCCTGAGTTCATGGTTAAAGAAACTATAATTTCATCAATATAGAACTCCTAATGGAACTTCTGCTTTGGATTTGTTAACATTCTGAGGTTCTAATATTACGTGGACTACCATTTAATCCCCAGACTTTATTATTTTGTTTTCTTGCATGAGGTAATGGAGTGAAGTGGCTTGCCCAGGGTCACACAGCTAATAAGTGTCTCTGAGGCCAGATTTGAGCTCAGCTCTTCCTGAATCCAGGGCCAGTGCTCTATCCCTCAGGCGTTTTCTCACCAGATGCCTTCCATCTGAACCAGAAAGCATGAGCTAGAGTATTTCAAAATTTCAGTTCCAGAAATGTGCTCTCCTTAACTCTTTCCTCTTTTGGCCCATATATCTTCTAATACTCCTCCCCCTAACCACTTTCCAGTTCTGGAACCCCAACCTCTGTTTTCTAGCTCTGAATCCATAATCAAACAAACACTGCCATTACTACTAGAAATAGTATACAAATTTACTTCCCGTTATATCTACTAACTATCCCGGATGCTTCCCAAACCAGAATAACCTAGATCTCATTTTTTTTTTTTACATATTATCTATGCAAAGTAGAACACAAGCTCCTTGAGAGTATAAACTGTTTTCATTTTTTTAAACTGCTTGTTGTTAATGTTATACATTGTAAACATTTAAAGACTACTCTCATTCTTTGAGAGGTCTTTTGAAACAGAATAAAATAATTGAGTAAAATTAATAATGTGGTGACTTCATCTGAAAATGTGTTCAGCATTCCACATTTCTACCCCCCTTCCCAAATATGTATTTAAAAACAAAAAACATCTCCAATTGATAAATTGTCAAAGAATATGAAAAGGCAATTTTCAGATGAAAAAATTAAAGCTATCTATAGTCATATTAAAAAATGCTCTAAATCACTATTGATTAGAGAAATGCAAATTAAAACAACTCTGAGGTACCACTTCACACCTATCCAATTGTCTAACATGACAAAAAACAAAAATGATAAATGTTGAAGATGTTGGAAAATCGGAACATTAATGCATTGTTGGTGGAGGTGTGAACTAATCCAGTCATTCTGGAGAGCAATTTGGAACTATGCCCAAAGGATTGTAAAAATGTGCACACTCTTTGACTCAGCAATACCACTACTAGGTCTGTATCCCAAAGAGATCATTAAAAAAGGGAAAAGGATCCACATGTTCAAAAATATTTATATCTTTTTGTGGTCACCAATATTTGGAAATTGAGGGGATGCCCATCAGTTGGGGAATGGCTGAACAGGTTGTGGCATATGAATGTAATGGAATACTTGTGTGCTATAAGAAATGATGAGCAGGCAGATTTCAGAAAATACCTGGCAAGACTTAAATGAACTGATGCTGAGTGAAGTGAGCAGAAGACGACATTGTACACAATAACAGCAACTTTGTGCAATGACCAATTTTGATAGACTTAGCTCTTCTCAGCAATACAATGGTCTAAGACATTCCCAAAACACTCATGATGGAAAATACTATCTACATCCAGAGAAAGAACAATGGAGTCTGAATGCAAATTGAAACATGCTATTTTCATGCTATTTTCTCTTTTGTTTTTTTTTCTTTCTTGTGTTTTTTTCCCATTTTGTTCTGATTCTTTTTGCAAAACATGACTGATGTGCAAATATGGTTAGTATGATTGTACATATATAGTCTGTATCAGATTGCTTGCCATCTTGGGGAGGGGAGAAGTAAGAATAAAATTGAAACTCAAAATTTTATAAAAGTGATATTGATAACTCTCTTTACATGTAATTAAAAAATAAAATACTATTAAGTAGAAAAAAATAAAAAAAAATAAAGCCTAGATTTATTTTTCCCTCACAATCACTGTACCTTTGTGGGGGCAGGATGGAGAAAAAAGAAAAGGTAGATTCCTTGAACAAATATGCAGTCAACAAAAAACAAATCTATTCAATGGCAGTATTAAAAAATAGACATGTTTCTTTCTGTGCCCTAAATCTGTCACTTCTCTGTCATGGATAGCATACTTGGTTATCAGTCCTCCAGAATCATGAATGGTCACTGTAATGATCATAAGTGATCTTATCTTATAAGCGATCATCACTTACCTCAGCAATATAACTCAAAAAGAGGTAGAGGCCAGTAATAGATACAAAAACATCCCTGAAAGCTTAATATATATTTATTTGAAATGCATTGTTATCTGTTTTATTGTATTTTTATTTATTTTGTTAACTATTTCTCAATTACATTTTACTGATTTGGACAACATTCAGGAGTGTTATTGGCTGCATGCAAACACAAAGACTGATTTTGATATTTCTGGCTCAGAATACAAAAAAAAAAAGAAATACTAAATGTGGGAGGCGTCCACTTTTGGTGGGCCTGTGAATAGTTCAAATGTTCTGGAAATCAATTTGGAATAATATACAAAAAGTTATATATTGTATACAAAAAGTTGCTCAACAGTGTGTGCATACTGTTTGACCAAGATATGCCATGACTAAGTCTTTATCCCAGAGAGATCCCAGAGAGGAAAAGATCCTATACATATAAAAAAATCACAGCAGCTCTTTTTGTGGTGGAAAAAAACAACAACAAAAAAACTGGAAACTAAGAGAACTCGTCAATTGAGGAATGACTGAATTACTTGTGATATATGAATATGATGGAATACTTTTATACTATAAGAAATGAGGAAACAGATGGAATGAGGAAACAAAAGGACATGAAAAGACTTGTATGAATTCATAACAGAGTGAAGTTATTGTCTGTCCCTTCTTCTCGAAAAGGACCATGACATCAGGGAGGTGATGCCATAACATGCAAATGAATTAGATTTAAGTGAGAGAGGGCTGTGCAAAGTCACCGACTCACTTTCTCTTCCAGAGACATTGGAGTCTGAAGGTGGAGTGAGTAGATCCAGACGAACAATTTGTACTGGTATTTTAATCTCAATATTATAAAATGAAAAATCTTGAAAGTTCTTACAAACTAATGAAGAATGAAGAAATACAACTTACACAATGAACACAACTGCAAAAATAAGTAACTTCGAAAGTTGTAAGAACATTTTTAGATTTCATATCTCCAATGATTAGCAGGGTCCTTGTCATATATTAAATGCTTAATAATTCCATTCCATTTCTTCCTTTCTTCTTTTTGCTCTCACTCCTTCCTTCTTGCTTTTCTTTCCTTCTTTGGTTATGATTATCATTATCTTTTGCACTTGTTTCATGACCAACCCTTTCTCTTTTATCAAGCATGTGTTTATTGGTTGATATCTTTTATGCAACTTTCTTGCACTCACTGAAGTCATTATGGACAGTACTGTCAACATTGAATATCAGTATTATAGCTGAATTATAATTACAATACATCTTTCCTTTGCCCATTGAATCATCTTCAATTTAGACTCTTTGAAGATCTAAGCATTCCATGATTGATCTCCACATAGAATTGTGGGAAGAATATTGCCATTAAAAAACTCCATCGTTTTGATTTTTTGGTGGAGAGAGCAATGGGGTTCTCCCTAAGCCTAGTTTTAATTCTAATTAAGCAAAGGCCAATGAACAAGAAGAAAATAATTAGATATAACAACAATAATAATGATAACTCATATTTTCAATGTATGTTAAGGTTTCAGAGAATTAAAGTATTTTGTAAACAGTACACATGTTCTAACTTCATTTTCTACTGTGGTATGAAGAGACGACAAGAAAGAAAACCAAGGCAGATAAATTGTGAGACAAAAAGGTGGAAATACTTGAAAAAAAAAAAGATAAACAAACCTTTTTTCTGCCCATAATTACCCTAGATGGACACTATTAATAGCCAAAGTACTTCACCTCCTACTGTCTTTCCCTTTGTTCTATAGCATTATATTCCCATAATACCCCATATATCAAGAAAAAAAGAATGGTTTATGTGAAAGCAACCCTTTATTTTCCATGCTGTCAGTACCCAAACATTTTTTGTTATTACATGATGCTACCATAGGAATGGCCTAGATGGCATTTGGGGAATTGAAAGGAAGTTTAAATGATCCCAAGTTGCTCCCTGATGCAAATCCCATCTTTTAAAAAATTAATACCAGTATTCTCTGGGTATTATGATGTGACTGCCAATTTTGAAAAATCAAACTTGCAGGTGACCCAAAAGCAAGAGAAATAATCATGTTGAGTGTAAGCAGGCCCAAACATATTATAAAGGATGATTTTCATAAACAGATCAACATTTTTTAAAAATCACCCAGCAAGTAAATATATGCTCAATAAAGGAGGTGGATCCATCATGTAGAAAGATCAAGGTATGTAATAAGGTATAAAATAATTTGTGTTTAGTTGGTACCCATGATATTTTATCAAACATCAGTTAAGGTTTCCAAGACATTGGGCAGATCTTCTTTTGAGGATTTATGAGGTTATGGATAAGAAACACACAGGATAAGAAGAAATGCAATACATGCACACAGTAGAGTTAATGGTAGTGGTAGCAATAATTATAATTATAATAGCTAACACTTATACAGTGCCTTAATGTTTGAAAAGCTCTTTACCAATATTATTTCAATTTATCATTACAACAACTCTTGAAGTTAGTGCTTTTATACTCCTCATTTTACAGGTGAAGACACTGAGATTAAAAGAAGTTAAGTGCCTTGCTCAGGGTCAAATGGCTAGAAAGTTTCTGATTCTCGATTTCAATTCAGGTATTCCAGACTCCACATCCAGTGTCCTATCTACTATGTCACTAAGTATCTACAACATATTCATATATTTATCCAAGTTTTAAATCTCATGATGCTGATACCCTTGTAGAGAAAACATAAGCTCTTTAAGGGAAATGATGGTCACATTTTTGATTTGTAAATCCATGCTTGGCAAAGTTCCTGGTATACTTTAGAACTAATAAATGGATATGGATTAATTGGTTCCCTTTGTCTCTCTGTCTCCCTAGCTCTATGTCTCTTTCTTAGACATAGATGAATACATGCATTTACTAGAATAATGATGTCTACACTACCCCCCTGCCCCGACTTCTCAACATATCTCAAGGCAAATAAACAGCAAAAGAGTATGGCAGATAGGTCAAGGGAAGGGTAGCATTAGTTAACCAGGCCAAGATAGTTCATTAAATAGCTGGCATTAAATAGCTATTTGGCTCTCTATAATTCTATATAATTTTTCAACCCATCCATGACATTTCTAAGGGTCTAAAATCTAATTTGGTAATTACTACTTTAAATATTTCATCTGATCATGCCATTATTTCTGGACCTGATGCCACCACTACCACTACCATAACAACTCACTTTTAAAAAATGTAATCCCATCTTCATCCTATCTAAAGACATGCCAGTTAGGTTCTCATCCTTGTCTTATGTCACGCAAATTCATGAGGCAGATCTATGCCCAAAAGACAATTGAAAAATTTACAGTTTGAACTTCCACAGTCATCTAATCTGTTTCATAATAACTTTCCATCTGCCTAAGATTTTCTGCCTTGCTTTACCAAGTAATATGTTCCATACTCTGTTCTATACATGGATAATTTTAACATTTGAAGTTCTCATGCAATATAAAAGAAAATACATGAAGAAGGAGAAACTAAATCTAGTTGGAAACCACTTGTCTATAGTACTAGAATTATATTCTAATGTAAAGTTCATGTTATATATATGAGCAGAACAACTATTCCTTAACTGTATTCTAGCTCATGGGCAGCTAGGTGGCACAGTGGATAGGATAGAGTACAGTGCCTAGAGTCAGGGACACCTGAGTTCAAATCTGGCTTCAGACATTTATTAGCTGTGTGACCTTAGGCAAACTTCTTAATCATGTTTGCCTTAATTTTCTTGTCTATAAAATGAGTTGGAGAAGGGAATGGTTAAGGCACTCCAGTATCTATGCCAAGAAAACCTCAAATGGGATTGCCAAGAGCGAAACACAAACTGAACAATGACAACATTTTAGGCCACCACCTGAAGTGTGACAAGTTCACAAAAAGCCATCTTTGACTTTTTTTTTAATTTATGGAATAAAACAAGAATTTCTATAACATAGTATAATAATTATGATATGATGTGATGTGATATAATATGATCTTTGACTTGTAATAGCTGTGTAGGCTGATCTCAGGATTTGCCTGCTTCCTTTGCATTTCCCTTAGGGGAACAAAAAATACTTTCTTTTCCTCTCCTCAGTGGCATCCTCGAGTGGCCCTACATCATCACCATAATTGCTTCTCTTCATTTTTTTCCTGCCTGTTGTCCAGGCCCGAGAGTAAGTCAAGGCTGACCTCACTGAATTCTGAGATCATCAGTTTTTGTTTTTCCACAAGAAGTACTTCTTGAAACTTCTTTTAGAATCACTAAATATCAAAAATTCTTTGAAAATGTTCCTGTGCTTGCTGCTTAAGGGTTTCAGGGCCACTTTAAATGAAATGTGACACATCTGGGAATGGGAGCTGTGACAGGAGCAGGGCCATCTAAGTCTCATTCTGGGGAAGAGTTCTCAGAAATAGAGTCTTGATCCCATGACAATCCTCCCTGACCAATAGCTGCCTCAAAGGAAGTCATCTTGTGTTTGGATATTCTTGCCATAGGTCCAAGGAGAAGTGCATTGTCAGGTACACTACATAAAAAGTAATATTTTCAATCTATGATTCTACAGTGTTTCTTTTCCAGAAATCAATAAAGATCCTCATGCAACTCCTTGCTCTAATGAATTATTCAAGAATTCAAGAATTTCAAGAAAATTCAAGAATTTCAAGAGCCTTACTTGGTGCTTCAATTGAGACAATTTTAATAAACCAATGTAGTTTGTATTTGGGTGTAACTTTAGGAATTAACAGAATACTCGGTGTTACTAATATTAAAAATTGCAAATATCAGAACTAGCATGTATGAGAAAAAAACAATTTTAGTTTTTACAGGTCATAAAACATATCACTTTCTATGGTAATGTGAAGAAGTCTAGTCAGATTTAGGGTCATCATCAAATATATCATGTGACTGTGGATGTACAAATTCTAAATTATTCATTTGACTTCCTGGTGCACGTCAGTCTCATGTGACAAGTGTGGTCTTTCCTTTTTTTTTTTTTCCAAGACCTGATCACCTCTGCATAAACTGATCATTAAGATCCCTGAGTTGCATAGATCAACAGTCAAACTCTGGGAGGCAGAAATATAACACTATTAGCAACCCTGAAACCCTATATGCCTATTAACCTTCTTCTCATATACCCTTACATTTACTACTCATATGAAAACAATGATTGACTATTCTCAAGTCTATATATCCTTGTATTATAAGGAGTGAATAAAGGTATGGAGTTTTTAAAAAAGCATTTATTAATTGCCTGCCATGTATCAGGCACTGTGTTAGGTGCTAACTATCCAAATACAAAAGTAAGACAGTACCTGACTTCAAGGAGCTTGCAATCTAATGGGGGAAATGGCCTGTAAAAAGGATCAATGGTCAGGGAAAAGAGATTTGCTTTTCAAAATCATTGAGATTGAGAATGGAGTTCTAGGTCAGTTGACAGTTATGCCCTGTTTAGCTGTTTTGATAGTACTACTTTGATTACTATTTCTAGAACAATTGTGGTAAATGGAGGTTGTTCGTAAGTGGGAGCAGGGGGTGGTACATAACAAGGCTTATAGCAAGATGTCAAAGTGGTATATGGCTAGATGGGATGTGAAGCTAGCTGAATATGGTGAGTTAGGTGAGGTCACATTCACTCAGTCACAGGAATAAGAGATTAAGTAGCCTCACATATTTAGACTGCGTTGTCTCACAGAGTTAGAATGAAAAGGCTGCATTGCAAATATCTCCCAGGGAAGACAGGAAGATAATAATAATGAAAAAATGAATGCCTTTCATAAATACTTTTGAGTTTTGAAAACATACTACATAAATAATCTCATTTGCTTTTCATTCTAAGTAGCTGGTTGAATTAGAGTACTGAACCTAGAGTTAGGAAAATCTGAGTTCAAAGACAGCCCCAGATACTTACTAGCTATGTGACTCTGCATAGTCACTTAACTTCTGTCTATCTCAGTTTCTTCAACAGCAAAACGGGAATAATAATAATAACATCTATTTCAAAGGCTGTTATATAGATCAAATGAGATAATAATTGTAAATCACTTAGCACAGTGTTTGTCACATAGTAGATATTATATAAATGTTTATTCACTTTATTTCACTTTTCTTCCCTCCTAGGATTTAGTATCTTCATCTGTAAAGTGAGGATACTAGAATAGATATTCTATCCTATAAGGTTATTTTTTCCAAGCTCTAGATTTATAGTAATAGATATAATAGTAAACATTTATATAGTGCTTACTGTGAGCCAGGCACTACTCTAAGGGCTTTACAAATATTATCTCATTTGACCTGCATAACAAGCCTTCAAGGTTACTATTATCCTCATAATTTTACCCCTGGTAAGTAACAAGGTCAGGATATCTCAATTCAAATCCAGTGCTTTCGCAGAGTTTCTGGTTGGATCCAACCACATTCAGCTTTGGGTTTGACAGGTGTTCAGGTGGACATTTGACTCAACTCCACTATAACAAATAGGATGAAAATAGCTTTTGTTTTAGACTGTGGAGTAAGGAAATCGTTGCTTCTAACAGATGATACTGTGGTAGGGCCCCAATGGCAAATCATGAGGTCAGGAAGGAAAGAGTATCTCTATGAATATCACTTAATGTGAAAATTTTGCCACCTGACAGAATCAGCTTATTTAATGGAATAAAAATGGATGAATGGCTAGGTAGCAGCTGAGACTTCAAAATGGTTTGATGGGATATCACCCTGGGCCACTCAGACAGGTTGTAGGGAGTGCCCATAAAACTCTTAATTTAGGGTCATTTATGGTTTCTGACTTTGAAAGTTGAATATGATTATTAAGCTCTTATTTCCTTCCTACCTATCCCAGCACCTGCCAGAGTTTAAAGGATTTCATATATGCAATCCTCTGACAACTATGAAATGATCAACTTGGCACTATCCTTCCTAAATAAGAGGGGTTTGTCTAGCTGCCCTTGTTACAATGGGCTAGCTTCAAGTCATGTCATGTACATGCCCTTCTAACCAAGTATATGTCCCCTGGTGGAATGGATGAAACTGAGGAGCAGCTGGATAGCTTGAGTCCCTGTTAAAGGCGAAAAGTGAAGTCATCTTTACATATATATATATATATATATATATAGAGAGAGAGAGAGAGAGAGAGAGAGAGAGAGAGAGAGAGGTACATATATATCTACAGGTATATATATATACAGATATATATATGTATACAGGTATATATGTGTGTGTATATATATGTATAGGTATATATATAGGTGTATATAGATAGATAGATAGATAGATAGATAGATAGATAGATAGATAGATAGATAGATAGATACACCTATTTGCGTCTAATGGTAGCCATCTCTGGGTGGGAAGGGAAGAAAAAAAATTTACATGATAATTTTATTATATGTTTAAAAGGAATAGCAAGCCATAAGGAAATAGAAAGGGACAGACAAAATGCAAATCTATGGGTGTGAAAATGAATTTAAATTGTTGGGGATGGGGGAAAGATATGTTATTCCTCTTTAACTATATAAATAAGATATCATCTAACCACCATAAATCATCCTTGTAAAAATGTAATTATATGTGTGTGTGTGTGCGTGTGTGTGTAAAATTTCATATTTGTAAAATCATTTGTATGTAGAACCAGAAGAATGTTATACACAGTGACAGCAATATTTTTCAATAAAGAATTGTGAATGACTTAGCTATTCTCAGAAATACAATGATCCAATGAACCCTAACCCAAAGGGCTAATGATGAAGTATACTATCCACCTCCAGATAAAGAACTGATATTGATTGAATACAGACTGAAGCACACTATTTTTCACTTTTTTCTTTTATTTTTTCTTCAATTTGAGTTTTCTTTTATATTTTCTTTTTTCAGATTTTATTAATTTATTTGTTTAATTTTCAACATTCACTTTCACAACATTTTGAGTTCCAAATTTTCTCCCTATCTTGTCCCTCCACCCAACCCAATTCAAAGTGCATTCTGAACACCCCATCCCCTAATCCGCCCTCCCTTCTATCTCTCCCCTTCCCTTCTCTTATCCCCTTCCCCTTCTATTTTTCTGTAGGGCAGGATAGATTTCTATACCCCATTGCCTGCATATCTTATTTCCTATTTGCATGTGAAAACAATTTTTAATATTTATTTTTAAAAATTTTGGGTTCCAAATTTGCTCCCTTCCTCCCTCTACACTCACCCTCATTGAGAAGGCAAGCAACTCAATACAGGTTTTACATGTTTAGTGATGCAAAACACTTCCATAGTAGTTATGTTGTAAAACAAACTAACTATATTTCCCTTCATCCTATCTCATCCTACAATTATTCTACTGTCTCTTTTGATCCTGTTCCTTGCTTCTGATTTACCTCCTCCCCTAATTTGCCCTCCCCTCTACCATCCCCCGACTCTCTTGTCCCCTGTGTTATCCTGATTGTGTTTCCGTAATACATGAATGGTTTATTTCTGGTTGCTTGCAATATTTTCTCCTTGACCTGGAACCTCTGGAATTTGGCTATAATATTCCTAGGAGCTTTCCTTTGAGGGTCTCTTTCAGGAGGTGATTGGTGGATTCTTTCAATTTCTATTTTACCCTCTGATTCTAAAACATCAAGGCAGTTTTCCTTGATAATTTCTTGAAAGATTGTGCCTAAGCTCTCTCTTTTTTTTTTGATCATGACTTTCAGATAGTCCAATAAATTTTAAATTCTCTCTCCTCTCTCTTTTTTCCAGATCAGTTGTTTTTCCAATGAGATATTTCACATTGTTTTCTATTTTTTCATTCATTTGGTTTTGTTTTACAATGTCTTGATTTTGCATAAAGTCACTAGCTTCCATTTGGTCCATTCTAATTTTTAAGGAAATATTTTCTTCAGTGAGCTTTTGGACTTCCTTTTCATTTGGCCAATTTTGCTTTTTAAGGCATTCTTTTCCTCATTGGCTTTTTGGACCTCTTTTGCCATTTGGGTTAGTCTATTATTTAAGGTACTATTTTCTTCAGTATTTTTTGGGGTCTCCTTTAGAAAGCTGTTGACTTGTTTTTCATGATTTTCTTGCATCACTCTCATTTCTCTTCCCAGTTTTTCCTCTACTTCTCTTACTTGCTTCTCAAAATCCTTTTTGAGCTTTTCCATGGCCTGGGGCCAATTCATGTTTTTCTTGGAGGCTTTGGATGTAGGAGCTTTGACTTCGTTATCTTCTTCTGGTTGTCTGTTTTGATCTTCTTTGTTACCAAAGAAAGATTCCATTATCTGACTTTTTTTGTGCAGTTTGCTCATGATCCCAGCCAATTACTCAAGTTTAAAACTCTTTGTTAGGGTAGGAGGTCTGCTTCCAATATGGAGAATGTACTGTCTCAAGCTTCAGAGATTTTGTGCAGGTATTTTCAGAGATATTTTTAGGAACCTCTAAATTTTCAGTTCTTTCAAGGTGGTATGATCAAGGGTGATATGTTTACTTCTTTCCTGGCTTGTGCTCTGCTCTATGAGTGACCAGAAGCTCTCTTTTCTGCCTTAGAACTGTGAGGATTCCCTCTCCACAGCCACTACAAGCTCCACCATGCCAGCACTCATCCTTGCCCTAGGACTACTACCCAGAACTGTGACCCAGTTCCAAGCATGGGCGAAGCAAGAAATTGCTGCCTCAGCACCAGCAAAGAAATCCCTACAATCCCCCTGTGATCAGCCATGTGATTTCCCCTTAATCTGTGAGCCAAGCTCTGGAAGCAGCTGCTGCCCCAGGACTGCTCCAGAACTGGGATTGGGACAAAGTTTCTCTCTTACCTCAGTCACAGACTTTTCCTACTGACCCACTAAGTTGTCTTTGGAATTTGTGAGTTGAGAAGTCTGGAAACCACCACAACTGCCTGTGATTCAATCCTTGAGGCCTGCTCCAGGTTTTCTAAGGCCTAGTTTTTGTCTGTGTACCCACACTGAACTACATTCCTTTCCTACCCCAGCATGATAGACCTTTCCAATCAACCACCCAGGTTGTCATGAGCTGGAAATTTATTTCACTTTGTCATTTTGTGGGTCCTGATGCTTTAGAATGTGTTTAGAACCATTTTTACAAGTATTTGGAGGGGTTTGTAGAAGAGCTCAAGCAAGTCATTGCTTTTACTCTGCCATCTTGACCCTGCCCCTTATTTGAGTATTCTTGTATAAAATGACTAAAATGGAATTGTTTTGCATACTTGCACATGTATAACCTGTATCGGCTTACTGTCTCAAGGAGGAGGGAGAGGAAGGACAGAGGAATAGAATTTGGAACTCAAAACTTTAAATAAAAATGTTTTAAAATTGGAAAAAAATCATAAGTATGTATATACATATATGCAAATATGCATTGTTGTCCTAGTGTAATAAAATAATATAGTCTTTAAAAAAAAGAATAGCAAGTTGTGCATTCTGGATTTGTAGTTTCATGTGCAACCATCTTTTTTGCTGTGCTATGTTGTAGAAATATTTGTTTTGTTCCAAGAATTATTAATAATAATATTAACCCAGGATTTCTCTTCCCTGGAGCCCAGATCCTAGTTAATAGAATCTTTAAATAGGAATTATAATAGCATCTAAGTCAAAGGGTCCTTGGGAAGATCAAATGAGATATTTTTAAAGCACTTACCACAGTGCCTGGCACAATTAGGTGTTTATATAAATGTTTATTACTTTCTCTTCTACTTATGGACCCATCCCTAGGATTCAACTTATTCATCTGTAAAGTGAGGATAAATACAATATTTTAAGCTCCCTCCTGCAAACCCTTCCCATGTATTGTCCATTTGCCATTTGCATACCTTTTCCTGATGTTAGGTGGCTTCCCTTTTCAGAGGAGAGGACAGAAGCAAGGGCTAAAATAAAGAGTTGTAGTACTGTGGTTCATGGGGAGAAATGACACTGCTAGCTTTGGATGATTATTACTAAATATTTCATTCTTTGCTCCCATATGTACACATAAGACCATTACACTGGGTGTTAGCTACAGGCAATGCAATCTGCTGTTGGGAAGACTCTCAGAACTATAAAGTTCAAACATGGTAGCTAGCAATGGGGCCAGGAGCAATGCTTCCCTGCAGGCAATGCCAGCCACTCAAAGCAGCTTCCTGGAAAGCTTGTAAATACATGTTTTCCTCTTTTTTTCCTAAGGTAGCTCACTTCTCAGGGAATAAGCCTGCTGGTTTGTTTTCATCACCTCTGATTCACTTGGAGAATCATTTGGGGATATGTGTGTGTGTGTGTGTGTGTGTGTGTGTGTGTGTGTGTGTGCACATGCGCATGTGCACGTGCATGTTTAAACAAGCAGAAATTCATCCTGAGAAAATCAAATTTAATTTGCTTTCCAAAACAATCACAGGTATTTTATTATTTTAGGGCTGAGAGAAACCTTAGAAATAACTTTGTCTAACCACTTCATTTCATATTTGAGGAAACTGAAGCACAGAGAGAAATGAGTGGATGAAAACGAAATGAAAATAAAATGAAAAAGCATTTATTATTGGACTACTGTGTGATAAGGGCTGTGGTCAGTGTTGATGATACAAATATAAAGTGAGAAAGTCTCTGCCTTTAAAGAGCTCTAAAGAATCTAAACAGGGAGACAAAATATATAGGATAGTTGTGGCCATGGAAAACCATTTTGGTATGGGAAGTCATAGGGATTGTGGGTGCAGCCATGGGGCAGTCAGTTGTCACACCCTTTCTAATACAAATGTTAGAACTGATTTTATTACTGCTCCTAGAACAAGAAGTAGAAAGTGGGTAGGAAAGGGAGGATACGTACAAGGTAGAGCTAAGGATGAGATACCTGATTAGACCTTAGTTTCCAGGAAGCTGGCTAAATGGTCTGTAAAATATGGTATGGAGATGGTTACACATAATAGGATTGGATGAGTTTGTATGTTCCAAGAAGAATATTCTAAGTATAGCAGAAATGGTGATGGAGTTGAAGTCAGAAAGATTTGTGTGTAAATCTGGCTTCTAACATCTGCTAAAGTATGCAACCATGGTCAAGTCTCACAAGCTCTCTGAACCTCAGCTGTAAAATGTGGATAATAATACCCATTTGACCTTCTCACAGGTTTGGTGTCAGCCTCAAATTAGGTGCCATGTGTGAAATACTTTGTAAACGTTAAATCACCATATGAATGTGAGGCATTATTAATGCTATGATTAGCGATATTATTTCAAACCCCACAACTAACCACTGAGCCTGAGGATTGCCTTAGGAACCAATTGCAGTCAGGACATCACTGCTAAGGCATGTTTTTATGGTTAAAGAGCTCTGAGAAGTTCAAGATAACTAATGAATAGTTTTCAAGAATTGTCATGAGGTTATGTTCTTAGAGTCCTTTCCATTTAAATGCAGAGTATTGCTATAACAATAGGATCCATTACCTTACTTTTATTTCCATGCCTGAAGGAGAAAGGTGAAACCATTTCCACAATGCTCATGTCCAATCAAGTGTCATGTCCAAAATAAGAAGTACTGGACTTGCTCCCACATTGTGACTAATATAGAAATCGAGAACAGTAACTTTGGACTATTGATCGGTACTTTGCCATTTGGAAAGACAAGGAAATGCCTGTTTCTATTTTTTTTTCCTTTTGCTTTCTTTCATTATAATAGACTGGTTTGCAATAACATGTTTATTTGAAAATATGACAAATTACTTAAAAATTTGAGAATTTCCACAGTGTTTCCTTTTCATTCAAATGTCTTCAGTTCAATTAATTTTTACTAAATTAATATATATCAAGGCCCTTGTGTAACATACTAGGTTTGCTACTGTGGGTTCTCAAATATGCAATAACTGTTCAATTTCAAGAACCAGGTAAATTGCTGATAATGTGCTCAATTCACTCAAACTGTGGTGGGCAGAGTTACATGGGGATTTGACCCTAAAATCCAAGAAATATAGAGTAAAGGTTCCTAATTGCCTCCAATTAGTCATGCCAACTATAGCTCTATTTTACTTTCCTGTCAAGAGAATAAATTTAGCATTTAAGGATTGTATAAGGCTCAGTGACATTGCTTCTGGAAGTAATATACACATACCCAGAAGTTTGAAAATAGTATGGATTTTGAAAGAATTGAAGTCCTTCACAATATCAGGGAGTATTGGCTTTGCCCTGACAACAATGCAAAGACTATTAGGAACCTATGATCTTTGTCAAATGAATTTTTATATAGAAACATAAATATAGAGGTAGGTGAGATGTTAGAGGCCATCAAGTACAACCCCATCACTTCACAAATTATGAATCTTTTTTTTTAACTAGACAATAGGGTTAAGTGATTACCCCAGGATCACAGAACTAGTAAGTGTCAAGTGTCTGAGGCCTGATTTGAACTCAGGTCCACCTGTCTACAGAGTCAGTGCTCTATCCACTGTGCCAACTTGCTGCCCCACAAATTATGAATCTGAAGCCCAAAGAGGTTAAAGTGACTTGCTTATCATCACACAGCTAGTTAGTTGCCTAAGGCAGGATTTGAACTCAGGTCTTCCTAATTTTTGATTCAAGTACTCAATCAACAAGAAGTGAAAAGTGGATAGTATTATAGTATGCTGCCATTTGACAAAATTCCTGGCAATCTTCCTTATGGGTTTAGATTGATGGCCATGAGATTTTTGTCAAATTGGAGGGTTTCCAAGTTTTCATGAGTCATAATTCATGATTCTATGATTTCATGATTCAAATTTTCATGATTTTGCATTTTCCAAGCAGTAGGCTTAGGCTATGTTTATGTGATAAGTACAAGAAAAGCCTTATTGAAATTTTAAACAATCAAAGCTTAAAAACTTTAATAAGCCATTTGGGACATGCTTTGTAAACAAATTAAATTCTAATCATGACTAAAATGAGAGATATTTTAGGGAGAAGTATTTAAAAAAATTTCTTCTGCTCATAACATCAAACATCACACAAATTCTCCAGGGAAGTTATGTTTTAGATTCAAAAGAATCAAGAACAGTCAAAAGATATGCTAAGAATTTGATTAAAGAAAGGCATACTTAGAGGTAACCTGATAATACTTAATTCTCTCTAGGAGTCACACTCTCAGTTATGTTCATATTTTTCTTTTTATATCTTTCAAAATATATTGCATATCTCTTTTAAAGGAAAAAAAAAGAATGCTATCACCAAAATCCTTTAAATTTAAAATAAACCTTCTGCAAATACACCATCATTGGTAGCAGGAAACTATTCTAACTTTTTTCTTGACATGTCAAAAAGCAGTTGAATAAAGAGGTCTACTTATCATGACAACAGCGATATATTTAGACACATTTTAGCTTAAAATTTAGACACATTTTTGTACAAAAGTTATATCCCATGAAACATCCAAGGTCAATGTATCTTGGTCTTTCATGGTTCCTTGAAAAATGATGTGGCTTTAATAGAAATGCTTTTTTTTTTAAATATACCTCCAAGTGGATAGAGTACCAGCCATGGAGTCAGGAGGACCTGAGTTCAAATCCGGACTCATACACACAACACTTATTAAGTGTGTGACCCTAGGCAAATCACTTAACCCCATTGACTAGTCAAAAAAAAGCAAACCTCTAAGAATTGCCATAACACCCCAGTAGAGTTAGGGCAGGAAAAGAAATGCAATAATGGAGAGTAAAGAATGCTTCAAAGAAGAGGCAGAAAATAAACCAGACACAGGGAAAAAAGATTAAAAAAAGATACATTTGAAGGTCTTTGTGAAGAGGAACGATGGTCTGAGGAAGAAGCAAGTGTTATCCTCCAGGAAATATTACAGAAGAGCCATAGAATCTGTCCATCAGTAAGGACCAGCAGAATCTGAGACTAGTAGAGGTTGGTATTTCCCTGCTTCCAGGTCTTAAGGCAGCTATTTGTTGAACTGATAACAGTAGAGGTATCTGCTGTCTTCCCAAAGCACATACTCAAGATATATCAAAGAATATCCCCAAAACTTATCAAAGTAAACAAATACATAATTTGAGGTGAGTCACACAAATGTAACTTATATTGCCAAAATGATTATAAAAGTATTGTTAAAAAATATTAAATCTTGATAAAACATTGGTTCATTAGAAGCACAAGTTCCCTTATTATTCCCTTACTATTACCCATTTGAAGGCAATGTATGCAGAAGGGTAAAATGTAATTGGAAATGTAGACCAAGAAGGTGATGTATAACAATTGAAATTGTACTTTTGGGCCATTATTTAAAATATAAGGATCACAGATCCCAGGGATAGAGAACACCTAACAAAGTCTAACAAAAAGAAATTTGACTGATGTCCTACAAATTTAATCAAAAGGGCTTTAAATTGGGGAGAGGAGAATAAGGGAGGGAGAAAACAGCTTGTATATTGACCAGGCTGGTATCTACAATGAAGAAATATGACATTCTCATAAATGAACAGAAAACAAAATTCAAGAAAGAAGTCATTAATAAAAACCCATGACCTCAAAGGTTTTCATGCAAATGCTCAAAATTTGTGCAACAAGCAATTGGAACTAGAAGGCCTCATATAAACAGGTATGTTTGACATTATCAGTGTCACTGGGACTTTCATGAGATGACAATTATGATTAGAATATGGCCCTGAATAGGTGGTTATTACTCAAAAGAAATACTTGGCAAAAGGAAATTGGGGAAAGGTCATATATTCTTAACTCATAAGAGGAAAGATAGCAGCAAGAGAGGAGAATAAGAGTGGGAAGTATATGGGTGAATATCTAGAGAGGGATAAAATAGAAGTGATTTTGTTACTGTAGTTGGCTAAAGAATTCCTGAACAGAAGAAAGAAATTAAATAAGAAATTAGGGGAAAATATCACAAGCATAATCAGAGGAAAGATACAGTAGTCATTAGAGACTTCTCCCTCTGCCAAATAGGGAAATCTATGCATTCTTGATTTGTCTTAATAATAATGTCATCTTAAAATAAGTGGAAGAACTAACAAGGGATAATTCTATTCCTGACCTGATTCTCAACTGGGAGGAACTCAAAGCAAAGCTGAACATGATCTGACATGCTCCTCAGATTTTAGGAATAAAGTTTTCAAAGGAAAACTATATAGGATCCCAATAAGTATAATTATACAGTGAAATTAAGCCCAGAAGAAACGGAAAATCTGCAATAATAGCAGCTAATAGTCATTCTATATATTCTACTCTAATCAGACCACATTCAGAATATTGTGGTTGCTTGGTTTGCTTGCGAAAAACATACCTTAAGTAGGAAATTTATAGATTAGAGAGTTCCAGAATAAAGCTATGAAGATGGTAAAGGGCCTTGGGTTCATGTTTTATAAGGATGAGTTGTAGGAACTAGGGATGAAGAGAAGACTAGGGATAGGGGATACATGATGAACATTTTCAAGTTTATGAACTTCTGTCATATGCAAAAAAAAATAATATTGGTTCTGTTTGATTCCAGAATACAGGACTGGGGTTGGGGGAGGAAAAAGGGGAGTAAAAATTGCAAACAGGTAACTTTACTTCTGGTGCCAAGAAAATCCTTGCAATTTGAGTTATTCAAAAAGTCTGCTTCTGAGGGACAATGGGTTCTTCCTAATGAAAAGTCTTGAAATGGAAACTGGAGGAGATGATGATTCTGGAGGAGAGAATGAGGTTGATGAGTTTGCACAGCTCTGCCTCAGTTAAATCCAATTCACTTGCAAGTCAAGCATAATGCTCCTGAAGTCATTGGTCCTTTTCAACAACAAAGGACAAGCAACAATCCCCATTTCACAGCTGAGGAAACTGAAGCAAGCAGAGGTTATTTGAGTCGCCCAGAGTTACACAGCTAGTAAGGGTCTGAGGACAAGTTTGAACTTAGGTCTTCCTGAGTAGGATCAGTGCTCTATCCACAACTGTAAAATGCACAAAATACCTGGAAATCAATCTACTAAAATTCACCAAATGATTATAAAGATATAATCACAAATTACTCCTTGGATACAGCAATGGCCTAGATGATTAATCAGTTTCCAGTAACTCAAAAAATTTTGTGATTATGTAATGTTAAATGTTTCCAAAGTTACTAAGTTAAAAAAAATGTCCAATGTGTGTGGCACACTGGATGACTAAAGTCCAATAATAAGCAGTCAGTGTATATGCTTGGTTTTATGCTGAAAGATTTGTGAATTTTTAGCTTGTAATATTTGGATATCTTACAGGTCACCTAATCCAAAGTATTAATTTTATAGATAAAAGATCTGAATTGCAGGAGTAAACTGACTTTTCAAGTTCATATAGATAGTAAATGTCAGGTCTGGAAGTTGAGGCCAGGTAGTTTCATTCAAAACCTAGTGCTCACTGCCTCTCATTAAGCACATAAAAATAATGTATTTCATATTTTCTGAAAAAAAATAATTATTTTTGGGAACTTTAGAATTCTCAAGGTTAATTATCCTGAAGTTTGTTTTTTTTTTAAGTATTTAAAGATGTTTTAAAAGGCTATTGGTAAAGACAGCTGAGTAAATTACTCAGGTTTATAACATAATAGTAAAGAGATACATTAGCTACAAATTTACAAATCACAGATATGTGGGAGAGACACTTGATTAATATATGTAAATATACATATGTAATTATTACTTAAATGCTACATAATGGTTATTGTTTTCACCTTCATTTTAATGACATTGTAAAATAAAATTTAATGACCTTTCTTTTTCAGAATTATCTAGTGTAGGTTTACATTTTTAACATTTAACATTCAGAATAAGGTACTTTATCACAAAAGTGAGAGACACTCTCACAATGTGTCAGTTAGTTTTGTTGGATTCAGACATTTTCTGGTTTTGATTTTGCTAACCTCAATTAAGGAAAGAGCTTTTCCTTGTTGTACCTATTTTTCATCACAGGCCCAATATCATGCAAAATGCTTGAATTAAACATTACAATGTTGAAGAAATCCTACTGTGGCAGGAAATAGAGTTAAACATTGCATTAATATGTATGCTCCTTTTCATATTCCCTATCATTTAGCTACATATTTATCTAGGTGACAATTACCAGGTATTAACCATAGTCCAGACCACCAGCTTTTGGCTTTCCAATGTAGGTTGTCCCCTAGGAACAGCAGAGTATTGTATATGTCTCTAATTCCTACCCAAGCTTGCAATAGAGCACTATAAAGTCTTTATTTCATCCCACAGAAAGGACCCACATGCAAACATACTACTCAGATGAACTCACATCTAGGCAAGACAAATCTCTCCATGCTGGTAAGTTCCATCTTGACCGAACCTGCACAGGGCTCCAGACTTAGTTGAAACTACTCTGGAAGAAAAATTAAGAGGCAGCTTGGTCTAATGCATACAGTGGTAGCCTAGGAGTCAGGAAAACGTATTCAAATCTCATCTCAGATATTTATTAGCTATGTGACCCTGGTAAAGCCACTTTTGGTATCAGTCCCAGATATGTAAAAGGAAGAGATTGGAATAGATGATCTCTAAAGTCCCAGATCAAAACCTGTGATCCTATGCACTTCAGAAATATAGAGTTGACCTAAGCCCTATACTCCAATAAGCCTCATCCTCCCCTAAGAATCTATAAATTGTCTTCAGAGAGTACTACTCTAGAGTTGGAGGCTTCCTTGAAGGTTTTTTTTTTTCACCTGGGGATACTTCTTATGTAACTTGTACAGTGAGTATGACTCATGGTAGTAGTAAAAGAATATCTCTTCAGGCTTACTCTTCCACATAGAAGTTCAATCCCATACTGTGCCTCCAGTTTAGGGATCATATTTGCTCCTCTTCTCTACATAAGGGAAGGTCAAGAAACTTGACATTTGAGGCAAATTGTCCCTCTTTTCTCAAGGAAGCTGGGTTTGACAACTCATCACTGATCATAAATTTGGTACTGAGCAGAAATCCTTCATTTTTCTTAAGGAGACTAGGCCCTCTGCATTGTATAGAAAAATCTTCTCTCAATAGAGGACTGGAGCAGAATCTAATACGTTTCAGCTAAAGTAAAAAAAAAAAGCAGGGGTAGCAATCATGATCTCAAAACAAAAACAAAAATAAACCTGATTAAAAGAGATAATCAGAGAAACTGTATTATGCTAAAAGGTACCTTCAACAATGAAGTAATATCAACAACAGATTTGTTTGATAAAGTTTTCATTTCTCAAACATATACTGAGTATAGATCTGAGTCAAATTATTAAAATAATAAGAGCCATTCCCCAATGGATAAATGGTCAAACGATATAAACAGGCAGTTTTCAGAAGAAATCAAAGCAATCTATAATCTTTTGAAAAAACCTCTAGGGGCCACTAGGTGGCACAGTAGGTATTGCACTAGCCCTTGAGTCAGGAGGACCTCAGTTCAAATCCAGTCTAAGACACTTAATAGCTGTGTGTCCATAAGCAAAAAAAAAAAAAAAAAGGTTCTAAATCACTATTGACTAGAGAAATGCAAATTAAAACAACTCTTAGGTACTACTTCACAACTATCTGAAATGCTAGAGGAAATGAGGTAGAACTAGATAATAAATTTAAACAAAAATATCTTTCTTCCTCTTGCCAGAGAAACTGTGTCTAGAAACTCACACCACTCCCCCAGGACCCAGTCTACTCTTGCCTCTCATGATATTTGGTTCTATTCATTCCTGAGAAACCTTAGAAATATTCCTTGAGGGATACCTTATCACATCTGTACTTGCCTGCTTGTAGCCATCATCTCTGGAGTGAGAGATTCCCTGGGGAATAGAGGTTTGAGGTACAGATTTTCAGGCCTCTAGGGATCTGTGCCTACTCTCTGTATAAAAATCTCTGAACTTTATTCTCAGCATCAACTCTGGTTTTCAGCTAACAGATCTGTCTGCTTCTTTATATAAGGCCCAGTCTAGAGATTTTTAACCTTTTTATGTATCATGGACCTTTTAGGCAGTCTGGTAAAGCCTATGGACCCTTTCTCAGAATTTAAATATATAAAATAAAATACACAGGATTTTGCAGACTTTCATTGGAATTTTAGTATTTGCAGGTTCTAATAAGACAAAAAAGGTCAGTATTTCTGATAAAAAATATGCAGAAATATTGGAGAACTTATAAATTATGAATCAGCTCTCATCAAGCTGGGATCTCTTTTAATTTGCCTCATAGACAAAGCCTTTGCAGCTTCATTAACATGAATTTTACTTTATGCTCTCCCACATCATAAACACTTTCATTTGGTGCTCAGGGATGCATAAGAACTTAAACCAATGAAACTTTAGTACCATATGGTTCATCAATTTGTATGTGAGGAAAATCCACAGCAAGTCATAATGAATTTAAGATAGAGAGCAAGGCCCACTAAGGATTACATAAAGGGACTACAGACCCTTCCCTTAGTACTTTTACTTTGAGGCCAGGTCTATAAATAAATAGTATTTACTATAAGTAAATAGAGCTAAAGCTACCATATTATTTTTCCCCAGATATCTTTTTTACTATTCTCCTTTGATTGTTGATGTGGTCTGTACGAAGTGGAATGAGAGAGCAAATATCAGTCTGCTCTGGGTACATTCCTTACTGCTCAGCTAGGACCAGGTGTTAGCACCAGTCTACCACTTCTGTCAGGCTTCAGTCAGAAGCTATAAAATCCAAACACTTTCTGATGCTAAGTCTCAAAATAAAGGTAGTTAAGCAAACAAAATATTAGAATGAGAAGGGAAGGGCCATCTGTTGTAGAAGTGTGAAGATAAAGAAAGAAAAAGGAGAAATCTGAGGGAAAAAGAGTAACTACATGAAATTAAGTAAGGGCTCAGTATGATTTTATAACAGGGATCTATTTAGCTTTCAGCACATAAGCTTTCATGATTATTTCTCAATTTGCAAAGAATTATAATAAAATTTTACTTTATGCTTTTGCATGGACTGTTCACTCTAATAAAGAGACATCAACATATTAGGAATAGACCCAGGCTTGGAGCCAAGAAAATCTGAATTAGGTTACTGCCTCTGATAACTACTAGCTGTACAACTATGGACAAGTCATTTAATCTCTTGGTATTCCCAGGCAACTTTTTAATACTAGAGGGAGGTTACATACTGAGAGCTCCCTATATGTATGAAATTTTTTTCTAGACACTTTTTTCATTCAGATGTTCTAACTTATGATCCCTTAGCCATAGACTAATATCTATTATACAGTACTGAGTGGATAATACTCATAACTTAGCATAAGTATCCAAGAATATAAAGTAAATACATTTTATGATAATAATGTACAATTGCTGCCCCCCCTCCAAATAAGTGTTCTATTATCCTATGTGTCTAATACTTATTAGCTATGTTACTTTGAGCAAGTCATGTAAGCTCTCAGGGCCTCAGTTTTTTCATCTGAAGGGGTAGGATTAGATGAATTCTGAGGTCTCTTTTGTCTCTACATTTATGTAAATAATCTTATCTTTGGTTACAGAAACCTGTTTCTCTTTAATTTCCTTTCTTCTTATATTGCTTCTTCCCTAACTTCCCAATATTAGGACAAACTTGATTTTATTCCACTCCTATTTTCAGTATTAATTCTCTCTCATTTGATGATCTCATTCATTACCATGACTTTAGACACTACTTCTCTAGCAGATAACTTTCTGGCTAAAGAATAGAGTGTAGATTAGAAGAGAAGTGACTGCACTTCTCTCCAGATTACACTACCTTGGAAGTACACTACCTCAGAACTATATCTAAAAACAACAGCATAAAAAAGCCTAAAGCTTGAGACAGTGTATTATCACCCTAAGGTGAACAGAGTCCAATGTTAATATGAAGTTCAAAATATAGAAGTAGAGTACATAATTAATCAAACAAACAAACAAAAAGCCTGACTATTAAAAAACTACTATGGTGATAGGGAAAATCAAGACAAGACCCAAACTCAGAACAAGACAGCAATGTGAAAACAGTTACAAGCAAAACTTCAAAGAAAAATGTGAACTGTACAGAAGCCCAAGAAGAATTGCTGGAAGACCTAAAGAAAACCAGTGGTAGAGTAAACATTGAGAAAATAAATGAGAGTAATATAAGAAAATTATGAAAAGAGAGTTACCAGCCTGGTAAAATAAGCACAAAAAATGTTGAAGAAAATGACACCTTAAGAAAGAATTGGTCAAATGGTTAAAGAAGTAAAAAACCTCACTGAAGAAAATAATTTCTTATGAATTAAAACTGGATCAGTGGAAGCTAATGATTTCATGGTATATCAAGAAACCATAAAACAAAGTCTAAAGAGTGAAAAAATAGAAGAAAATGTAAAATATCTCATCAGAAAAAAAATAATTGACCCAGAAAATAAATTAAGGAGAGATAATTGAAGAATTATTGGACTACCTGAAAGCCATGATCAAAAAGAAGAGTATAGACATCATATTTTAAGAAATTATCAAGGAAAACTGCCCTGATATATTAGATGCAAAATGGTAAAATAAAAATCAAAAAACTCTACTGATCACCTCCTGAAATTGATCCCAAATAAAAACTCCTAAGAATATTATAACCAAGGATACTAAAAGTTATGGACTTAAAGTCAAGCTCAAACAAGATTAAGCAACTCCCATGTTAAAGGAGTTTGGACTATGATATTCTAGAAGGCAAATGAGCTAGGACTACATGCAAAAGTAACCTACCCAGCAAACCAAGTATAGTCTTCAGGGGGAAAATGGTCATTTAATGAAATAGAGGACTTTCAAGGCAGTCAGAAGAAGTCTACATAGATAGGAGGTATGGATATAAGTCGATTATGTTGGGATGATCTGAAAATAAAAATGAAGAGTTGAGAAAGAGAGATTAAAGAGAGAAGAAGAATGGGGAAAATTATAACACGTATAAGAGACATACAAGGAAGTGATTTTACAATGAAAGGAAAAATGGGAGCAAGTGGGCAATACTTGAATCTCAGTTACATCTAATTTGGTTCAAAGTGACAAAAATACACACACATACTCACATACGTGTGTATATCTATATCTATAAATGTATATATATATATATAAATCTATCTCTATATCTTTACATATATATGTACACACAAACACATACATATATATTTATACATATGTGTGTGTGTGTGTGTGTGTGTGTGTATACTGAGTTGGGTATAGAAGTCTGTTTTACTCAGTAGGAAACTAGAAGAGAAAGGAGATAAGAGAAAGGAGAGGTCATAAAAGGAAGGACTGAGTAAGCGAAGCAGTGGTCAGAAGCACAACAAACTTCGAAAGAGAAACAGATGAAAATGCAATGAAGGGAGATACCCAATAAGTAATGATAAATGTGAATGTGAATGAGATGAACTCACACTTAAAATGATAATGGTTAGCTGAATGAATCAGAAACCAGAATCCAATAGTATATGGTTTATACAAAACACATTTGAATCAGAAAGACATACACACAATGAAAATAAGGTTCACAAACAGAATCCATTATGTTTCAGCTGAAGTTAAAATAAAAAAGGCAAAGGTTGCAATCATTTTGGGACAGCTTAGTATTAGAGTGGATAGAGTGTCAGACCTAAAATCAGGAAGACATGAGTTCAAATCCAGCCTCAGATACTTACTATCTATGTAATGCTGGGCAAGGCACTTAACCCTGTTTGCCTCAATTTCATCATCTGTAAAATGAGCTGGAAAAGGAAATGGAAAACGACTCTAGTATCTTTGCCAAAAAAACCCCAAATGAGTTCATAAAGAGTTGGACACTACTGAAGTGACTGAACAACAACAAAGTAATAATAATCTCAGACAAAGCAAAAGCAAAGATAGATATAATTAAAAGAGACAGTTACAGGAACTACATTTTGTTAAAGTTACCATAGACAGTGAAGTAATATAAATATTAATAATACATTCATTAAATGGAATAAGATTCAAATTTTTAAAAAAAAGTGAAATAAGTTACTAGAGGAAATAGAAAGTAAAACTATACTAGTAGGGCACTTCAACTTTCCCTTCCCAGAACTAGATAAATCTAACTGTAAAATAAATAAGATGTAGAAGGTCTTTAGAATTTTTGAAATTCAGATATCATAGACCTGTGGAGAAAATTAAATGGGAATATAAAGGATTTTATCTTTTCCTCAGGTATGTATGATACTTTCACAAAAATGGACCATGTATTAGGGCATAGAAACCTCAGAGTCAAAAGAAGAAAGGCACACATATTAAATGCATCCTTTTCAGATCATAAAATAATGTGATTTTAAAAATACCTTCAATAGTTAGGTTATATTTAAATTAATTTGAAACTAAATAATCTAATCCTAAAAAATGGGTCCATCCAAAAAACAAATCATAGAAACAATCAATAATTTCATTAAAGAATGACAGCAATGGGGCAAGATACAAATTTGTATTAGTTAAATGCAGCAAAGTAATATTTAGGGAGAATTTTATGTCTTTAAATGAGAGAGAGAGAGAGAGAAGTTCAACTAATTGAGCATGCAATGTAAAAAAAAACCCTAGAAAAAGAATTAATTGAAAGTGTCCAATTAAATACAAAAATAAAAATCCTGAAAATCAAAGGAGAGATTAAAAAATTGAAAGTAAAAAAATTGAAGTAATAAATGAAACTGGGAGCTAATTTTATTTTTAAAAAGAACAATAATATAATAAAACATTTTTAATTTGATTAATCAAATTACCAGTATTAAAATTGAAGAATGAATGAATCACCAATGAAGATGAAATTAAAGCAATTAGTAGGAGTGATTTTGCCCAATCACATGCCAATAAAAACTGGGGATATAAGTGAAATGGACAAATATTTATAAAAACTCTAAACTGCCAAGATTAACAGAAAAATAAATAGAATATTTAAATAATTCTACCTTAGAAAAAGGAATTGAACAAGCCATAAATGAGTCCCCTAAGAAAAATAAATCCCCAAACCAGAAAATTTACAACTGAATTCTGCCAAACATTTAAAGAACAATAAATTCCAATAATATATAAATTATTTTAAATAATAAGTAAAGAATTCTTACTAAATTTCTTCTATAACAAAAATATGGTTTTGATACCTAAACTAGGGAGAGCAAAAAAAATAGAAAAAAATACTGCAGGCCAATTTCCCTAATAAATATTGACTCAAAAATTTTGAATAAAATACTAGCTTGGAGATTACAGCAATAGATCACATGCTATGACCAGGTAGCATTTGTACCAGGAATGTAGGACTGACTCAATAACAGAAAAAATTTTAATTGACCACATAAATAATAAGAACAATGCAAAACATATGATGGAATATAATAGCCATTCATATTAAAAATACTAGAAAACATAGGAATAAAGTCAGTTTTTTAAAATGTTAAATATTATCTTTCTAAAACCAAGAAAAAGCATTTTTGTAATGGGTACACACTAGAAGCATTCCCAATAATATGAGAGGTGAAGCAAACTGTCCATTATCATCACTATAATTCAATATAATATTAGAAATGCTAGCTATATCAATAAGATGAGAAAAAGAAATTGAAGTAATAAGAATAGGCAAAGAATAAACCAAATTATTACCCTTTTCAGATGATATGATGGTATACTTAGAGGAATCTGGAGAATCAACTAAAAATCTAGTTAAGACAAAGAACAATTTAGCAATTGCAAGGTATAAAATAAACCCACAGAAATCATCAGTATTTCTATATATTACCACAAAACCCAGCAGGAAGAGGTAGAAAGAGAAATTCCATTTAAAATATCTGCTGATATTATAAAATACTTGGAAGTCTACCTGCCAAGAGAAATTCAAGAACTATATGAACACAATTACAAAACACTTTTCACATAAATAAATGCAAATCTAAACAACTGGAGAAATATTAATTACTCCTTTGTAGGTATAGCCAATAAAGTAAAATGACAATAATACTTAAGCTAATTCACTTTTTCAGCGCCATTCTAATCAAATCACCAGAGAATTGTTTTATAGAGGTTGAAAAATAACAACAAAATTTATATAGAAGAGCAAAAACTCAAAAATATCAATGTAATCAATGAAAAAAAAAGTGAAGCAAAGGAGTCCAGCAGTACCATATTTCAAATTAGATTACAAATTGATAACTATCAAAACAATATGAGACTAGCTAAGAAATGGAGTGTTGAATAACTCTAGTAGCTTAGGTGCACATTACATAGTAGTCAATGACCAAAGTAATCTAGTGTTGGATAAACAAACAAAAAAAATCCAAGATTTGGGAGCAAGAACTCATTATTTGACAAAAATTGCTGGGAAAATTAGAAAGCAGTTTGGCAGAAAATAGATATATATGAACATCACGTGCCGTACATCAAAATAAAGTCCAAATAGATACATGATTGAGACATAAAGGTTGATATCATAAACAAATTAAGGGAACATGGAAAAATTTACCTGTAAGATCCATGAATAAAGGAAGAGTTTATGACCAAATAAGAAAGAGAGATCAACAAAGAAGGTATAATGGATAATTTTGATTACATGAAATTTAGAAGTTTTTGGGCAAACAAAACCAATGCAGTCAAAATTAGAAGTGAAACAGGAAAATAAGAAAGAATATACAGCAAGTTTCTGTAATGAAGAACTTATTTCTCAAACATATAGGAAACTAAACTAAATTTATAAAAATAAGAACGAGTCCCCAACTGATAAATGGTCAAAGATGTGAATAGATAGTTTTTAGTCATATGAAAAAATGTTCTAAATCACTACTGATTAGAAAGATACAAATTAAAATAACTCTGAGGTATAACCTCACACCAATCAGATTAGTTGAATGACAGAAAATGAAATTGAAAAATGCTAATGGGGATTTGGAAAAATAAGGACACTAATGCACTGCTGGTAGAGCTCTGAACTGGTCCAACCATTCTGTTTTTTATTTTTGTTTGTTTGTTTGTTTGTTTTTTTAGGCAACGGGGGTTAAGTGACTTGCCAAGGGTCACACAGCTAGTAAGTGTCAAGTGTTTGGTCTTAAGCCAGATTTGAATTCAGGTCCTCCTGACTTCTGGGCCAGTGCTCTATCCACTGTACCACCTAGCTGCCCGTTGGTCCAACCATTCTGGAGGACAATTTGGAACTATACCCAAAGGAATGACATACTAAGCATTATTTTTTGACCTAACGATACCACTACCAGGTCTGAATTGCTAAGAGATCAAAGAAAAAGTAAAAGATTTGTATGTGCAAAAATATTTGTAGCAGATCTTTTTGTGGTAGCAAAGATTAATGGGATGTCTATCAATTAGGGACTGGATAAACAAATTGTGGTATATGACTGTGGTGAAATGCTATTTTGCTATAAGAAATGGAAAGGTGGGAGATTTTCAAAAAACCTGCAAAGACCTGTATGAATTGATACAGTTAAGTGAGCAGAACCAGAAGATCATTGTACTCAGAACAGCAATATTATAACAATGATTAACTATGAAAGTCTTAGCTACACTGATCAATACGATGATTCAAGACAATTCCAGAGGACTCATGATGAAAAAATGCTATCTACTTCCACAAAGAAAACTGATGAATTCTGAGTTCAAATTGAAGAATAATTTTTAAATTTTCTTCTTGCTTTTTTTGGAACAAGGCTGATATGAAAATGTACTTGCATGATTTCACATGTGTAATTGATTATATTTCTTGCCTTCACAAAGAGTGGTGGAGGGTCAAAAGGAAGTAAGAGAATTACAACTGAAACAAAAAGAAAGTTACAAATAACTAACTAATAAAAATACCACCTCTCTGCCACTGACTCCCAAATCTATATCTCCAAACTTGACCTCTTTTCCAAACTCTAAGTTTATATTTTCATCTGAGTATACCATTAATACTACAAATTGAAAAAATACCCATACCTCTGAACCTGCCTTTGATTAAAACTTCACAATCTGTCAGCCACTTTAATGTGAATCCATAGTTTGAAATCTTAGTGGTAATCTTTAGGATTAAGGGATTTTTTTAAAATGGAAGACACTTAATAGGAAATATAATTTCAACTCACCCTCTTTCAAAGAATAGAGAATTGAGATTTACAGACATGAACTGACTTCTCAAGGTTATATAAGGAAGTAACAAAGCTGGAATCAAAATCTAGGTCCTACACTGCAAAATATAGTGCTTTTTTTGCTCCTGGACTTTTTTCAAGCCCCCAACATTCCATATACAAGCATATACAAAAAGTACAATAAAAATAAATATTTTAATCTTTTTGCTTCAGAAAATGTGGTCTGGAATAGAAAAGATGAGCTCCCTGGAAAATCAAGTGAAGATAACCATAACAAAAAGAATCACTGTGTTTCTGCTACTGCCTCTATGATCAAATGCAGATTTCTCTGGCATTTAAAGACCTTTTCACCTTGGCTCCACCTAAGGCTTATAGATCATCTCCTTTATTTTAGGTTACTGCACAACCAAACTGGCCTTCTTGCTGCTCCTCATACAGGCAAAAAGAGTTTAAGTGACTTGTGCATGATCACACAGCTATTAAGTGTCTAAGGCTATTTATGAGCCTAGGTCTTCCTAACTCCTGGCCATACACTGTGCCACCTAGAAGCTTAAAGGAAGTATTCTCACCTTCAATTTGTAAAATCACTATTTTCCTTCAAAGTTCACTTAGTTCAAATATCATTTCCATAAGGCCTTTCCTGATGTCCCATTAGCAGACCCCTCTACTTCTACAAAATGTAGCTCAAATTTATTTTTTAATCTGTTTTATAGAGAGGTAGTATTGATAGTGAATGGAGGACTGACCGTAGCATTTACAAGCCCAGGGTTCAAGTCCTATCTCTGACACATACTGATTATATGACCCCGCTCAAGACACTTAACTTCTCTGTGTCAAAGGTAACCCTCCAAGGCTATGAGTTATAAAGAAGCTACTGATCTACTTTAGGAAGTTCCACATTTGGAAGTTCCTCCTATCAATGAAAGTACAGGGCCAGTCCCTATCCCTGATGTTGATTCCCACAATAAGGTAAACTCCTTGAGGACTGTTTCTTTTCTGTCTCAGGACCTAGTACCTAGTACCTCTAGGACCTAGTCAAATGTTGTAGTTGCTTAATATATGCCTATTGATTAACTGATGATACATTCCCATTCAGGCTTAATTATCCAGTGTAACAAGGTGGTTCGAATATCTGCTTCAATCATTCCACTGGTCAGATTTTTTTTTTTACTATACTACGGACACAGGTCAAGGCACATACATACATACATACATACATATATGTACATAGATTATATATATATATATGTAATAGTGGGGAGGGAAGAAAGGAGAGTGCAAAGTTTTAAAAATAAATTTTACAAATTATTTTTACATGCAACTGGGAAATAAGATACACAGGCAATTGAGTATAGATACCTATCTTGCCCTACAGGAAAATAGAAGAGAAATGGGGATATGAGAAGGGAGGGGTGTGATAGGGGGATAGGAAGGCGGAAGGAGTAATCAGAATACACACCATCTTGGGGTGGGAAGAGATGGGGAGAAAATTTGGAACTCAAAATCTTATGGAAGTGAATGTTGAAAACTAAAAATAAATTAATTTTAAAAAAGAAATTAATTCAAAATCAGCATACTTATCTTTTAGATAACAAAACAGCATGTCTATGTTTTAATATCACATAAGTATTTTCTTTTTTTTTGTAAAGTCTTACCTTTACTCTGTCATGGAAGACATAGCATGCTGAGGGAGAGAAAAGAGGCATATAATAGGCATATATCAGGCAAATTAAACCACCACCAGCACCTTTAGACACATCTCTTCTCAGATCCTGATAGAGATAGCCAAAGACTCTGAATCAAAGATATTGAGGGGGGGTATATAGCATATATACCCCCCATACATATAGCCCATAACCATCTCTGTGGAGATGCAACCTAGCAAATGCTCCTGAACATGCCACAATCATATCTCTTGAAAACCCAGAAATGAAAATTCTTGTCATCAAAGTCCTTGTCACTGTTAAAAATTCAGTGTCAAAATCTGATATTAAGGAACAAAAACTTGATCTCTAATGTGTTGGCAAAAATTTCAGATCACTAAAACGTTTATGTAAACTTTGATACTTTGTCTAACTCGTACTTTACCTTTTTAACCTGGGTAATGCTAGTGATTTTTTTTTTGACTTCTAAAAATCTTCCTTGGAACCCTCTGAACTGGGAGTTGTCCATCTTGTACTGTTCATCTCATCTTTGCCAAAAGATCTACCCATCTCTTTTTCCAACCTATCATATCCTTGATAATGCCCTTTATGTTATAGAATGGTTTCCTGACAATTCAAAGTCTCTTTCCACAGAAGGCTGTGGAAAAACATTATTATGCATTTACTTCCCATGTACATTGTCCACAGGAAATATGCTGTAATAAAAGCACCTCTAGAACACAGTTCACTCCCAGATAAAGAGCTATGAAGCATTTTCTTAATACCTGTAGAAAACCATTAAGCCTTAAAGTAACTAAAATGTGTTGACATTTTAGGGTCTATGACAAGAATCTAACCTGAAAACACTGCTGCATCCATCAGTGCTCCATCAGCAGTTCTCCATCAGGCCATTGATTATTTTGGGGGTAAGAGGTATTTTGCAGCCTACTTATGGGGGAAAAAACCAAACAATATGAGTTGTAGGTGAAGTTGAAGTGTGGATAAGATCCTGCCTTCTCAGGGATATTGAATGGTAATGAAACATCAAGTTCACCTGCACTAATTTTGGGGTCATACTAACCTACCTACACAACATTCATTAAGTAGAGGCCTTAGTTTTCTCATACCAGCCCATCCAGGTTCCCACGTATCACACCAGTGTTGACTTGGACTGTAGCTTTAGGGAGTCAGAGGTCTTGGGGAACATGGCTCCTTCATTATTTTCATAATGCAAGGCCCTAGTGATCTCATAAGTGAAAATGAATGACAGTCCTAGAAGCAGCTGTTGTTAAGTGTTTGGGGGCAATCTAGAAACACTCTGCTCTTGTTAGAGCTCTCAGAATGAAGGAAGTCAGCAATAGTCTAACATGGAAGCTGCAAAGTATTCATTATTGTCTAAGGGCACTGTGCTCTTGTTGGTTCCAGCTTTATGGGAGGGAGCTGCTGTGGTGGAGAAAGAAGTGGTTCTGGTTTTAGGAAAACCAGCTTCCAGTGCAAGACTCTGGAGCATAATAGCTCAGTAGCTCAAGACCCATTCACATTTCTGAGTCTCAGTTTCCTCATCTGCAACAAATTCCTAAACCATACCTGCTTTCTGAGGCATCTTTGTCATTTCAGTCATGTTTGACTCTGTGACCCCATTTGGGGTTTTATTCGCAATGACGCTGAAGTGGTTTGCCACTTCCTTCTCCAACTCATTTTACAAATGAGGAAACTGAGAAAAACAAGGTTAAGTGACTTGCCTAGGGTCACATAGCTAGTAAGTATCTGGGGCTGGATTTGACCTTAGGTCCTCCTGCCTCCAGGGCTGGTGTTCTATCCACTGTAACACCTAGTTGAATTTCAGAGGTGTCAGGCTTGCTGTAAAAAAATATGAGTTTAATTGTGAAATGTTTAACAAAATAAATAAAAATAAAATGTAACATATATTGTATTTTATTGTTTTCTAAGTCAATATTCCATGGACAAGGATCAGTTTCTATTTGAGTTTGACACCACTATTTTATTGGGTTTCTGAAAAAGAGACCTTAAAACATTTAACATGTACAGACAAAAAAGTCATATCTTGGCTTGACTAGGATACATACTACTCATGTGACCTTGAGAAAGTCAATTAGCTTATTTGAATCTCAGTTTCCCTCATATGTCAAATAAGAGGTCTGGATTAGACAGTGTGAAACAACTCTTTAAACACTAATCCATGTGGAAGATGACAATGATGATGATAACAATGATGACAATGATGATGATTTTGATGATGATGATGATGATGATGATGATGGTGGTAGTGGTGGTGGTGATGGCAATAATGATAAGACATTCATTTCTTCACTTGGGCTGAAAAGGCTTCAAGGACATTACTCATTTTGGAGAGTGATCATGTTATACTCAATCAGCCAGTCAAATGGCATTTATTAAGTGCTTGCTATGTGCCAGGCATTGTGATAACACTGAGGATTCAAAGAAAGGCAAAAAACATGATTGGTACCTGCAAGAAAGTCATGCTATCTTTAAAGTCACAGGACCTGGTTTTAAATCCTATCTATGATGCTTACCATATGCATGACCTTAGGGAAGACCTTTAACCTCACTAGGCCTCAGTTGCCTAAATTGTAAAATGAGAGAGTTGGTCTAGATGTCCTATAAGGATCCTTCCTGTTCTAGATCCATAATGTCATTGATATTAGCTGTTCATTCATTAAAGATCACTTCACAACTATTCTTCAGAAAAACCGATATGCACCAAAGGAAGAGACTTATATGAGGCAACATCATCCTGCCACAGTTTCTGGTGAAGTGGCACAATAAGAATCCTGAGCTTGAAATCAGGAAGACTTGTCTTCAAAATCTAACTCAGTGACTTGGCAAGCCATCCTGTATAAGTCGCTTCACCTCTCTGAGCTTCAGTTTCCTTACTCATAAAAATGAGGAAAATAAACTCTAACTCATGAGCGTGTTATAAGATACCACAGAGCTACAGGACACAAAGTGCTTTGTAAACATTAAAGCACTATATATCACCAAGCAAAAACAATGTAGTAATAATAAATAACAGAGATATAATGTTTTAGAATTAAGAAGTACTTTCCTCAAAACAACCCAATGAGGTCAGCAGTAAAAGTATTATTATTCCTATCTTGCAGATGAAGGAAACTAAAAGTCAGAGAGGGCAACTTGTCCATAGCTAATAGATTTCATAGACAAAAATCAAAACCAGTATCTTGATTCCAAGACCTGCATTCTTTCATCCATGCCATGCCACCACTAAAGGATGCAATCCCAAATTATATGGATAGTGTCTTCACTACTTACAAATCATTCAGACCTGTCAAATTTCCATAAGCAGAGAGAATTCTTTATATTCAGAAGTTTTTCTAATCAGACAATTTTCTATTTGGGAGAGAAAATTTCAGTACACTATTCATTATGTGAGTCCCTCTCCCTCTTCTTTGATTTGACAGAAGTAATCAAAAGAAGCTTGAGTTTGTTGTCATCTCCAAATAAATGATCACTAAACACTTCTTATTCCATATCATTTGAAAAGTTTACTGAAGTGTCTTCTTAAATCATCTATTTTCATGGCTTAGACTTTGCCTCTTTCAATGTGTCATTTTGCATGAATGTTTTATCATTTTTTCATGCAGCATCAGTTGTCAAGATGATGCCTGAATGCTGTTCTATAGTTTTGTATTTATTAGTAGTAGAATTTTAAAATCACTTCTTCATTCTCCTGCTGAGTTTTTGTTTATTTGCCTTTCATGCATTCTTTTCAACTTCTGGGAGCCAAGACGGCAGAGTAAGCAGTAAATCATTGTCTTTTCCATATACACCTCCAAAAAAAATCATACAATGGCTACACACTGTAAATCCTGCAATAGCTAAGCCAGCAGAAAGATAGGGTGGAGCAGTATTTTAGCCTGGGAAACTTGGAGGAGCAGCAATAAAGGTCCATCTCAATCAGGTAAAGGGGCAGCACAGGACAGGACAGTAAGAGTCCCAGCAAGCCAGCAGTAAGCCCCACCTCAGCAAAACACTGGGAGATCCTGAGCCTGAGGCTGGTAGAGCAGGCAAACACCAACACCAGGACTCCCAGATGACTTAGAATAGCCAGAAGAACTGGCAGATGCTAGGACAAAGGATTACCACATGCTTTGGCACAGCCCCAGTTGGGCAGGCATCTGCCAGCAGCCAGAATTCCATGTGCTTCAGTACAGTCCAGGGCAGGAGGGCATACTCCAGGGGCCAGAACTCCATGTACTTCAGGGTAGCACCAGGGAAATGCAGAAAAACACCACTTGGCCTCAGCACACAACAGACACCACCACTAGGACCCCACTTCAGCACTAGATAAGCTGCCAGATGTCTATAGCCCCTAGCTGCCAGCATATGAAGCAGCACAGAAAGCTAGTGACTAGGTCCCAGCCACCCAGCACAAGAAGTATGGGACAGTACCCTCTAGGCTCCAGGAGAAGAATTCAACTTTAAAAGCCAGGAAATAGGCAAACAAGATGAGCAAAATCAAAAACAAATGGTGACAATAGTTACTATAGCGACCAGAAAGATCAAAATACAAACTCAGAAGAGGAAACATTGTCAATATACTTTCATCTGAAACCTCAAAGGGAAATATGAAGTGGTCCCAAGTCCAAAAAGCTAAAAGTCAAATAAGAGAAGTAAAATAAAAATTGGGAAAAGAAATGAGAGGTATACAAGAGAGAATCAAGAGCTAAAGAAAGGACAAAAATTGACAATGCAACAATTACTTAAAAATTACAATTGGCCAAATGGAAAAAAATCCACTAAAGAAAACAACTACTTAAAAAGTAGAATAGGCCAATTAGGAAAGGAGGTACAAAAGCTAACTGAAAAAAAAATTAATTCAATAAAAATTAGGATTGGGCAAACGGAACCTAATGATTCAATGAGAAATCAGGAATCCCTTGACGAAATAATATTCCAAGATCCTGAAGAAATTGTTACCTTCCACTAGATCTAACCCTATTGCTATCCAGTGTAAATCTCATAGGGTCTAAAGTTGCTAAACCATTACACTTAGGGAATATTTCCTTAAATGCCTTTGTTGTCGTTGTATCATTTCTATTTTTGCTGGTCTATCAATGTCTGTGTATTGAATCAAATGAAACTAATTTTTTTTCTTTAGAATTTCACATTTTTATTTATTTTTTATTTTTAACATGTGTTTTTAAAACTTTGGGTTCCAAATTTTCTCCCTTCCTCTTTCCCCACCCACCCTCATTGAAAAGGCAAGCTCCTCCATACAGGTTATAAATGTGTAGTCATGCAAAACACTTTCATAGTAGTCCTGTTGTGAAAAACTAAGTTTATTTCCCTACATCCTATCCTAACCCCCATTTAGTCTATTCTCTCTTTTGACGCTGTCCTTCCTCAGAAGTGTTTGCTTTTGATTATCCCCTCTCCCAATCTGCCCTCCCCTCTATCAACCCCCTGCTCTCTTGTCCCCTTCCCTCCTTATTTTCCTGTAGGGTAAAATAGCTTTCCATACCCTATTGTGTATGTTATTTCCTCCTTAAGCCAAATCCTATGAGAATAAGATTCACTCATTCCCTCTCACTTTTCCCCATTTCCCCATCCACTGTAAAAGCCTTTTCTTGTCTGTTTCATGTGAGATAATTTACCTCATTCTACTCCCTTTCTCCTTCTCCCACTATAATCCTCTGTCACCCCTTAATGTTATTTTCCAGATATCACCCCTTCATCTTCAACTTATCCTGTGCCCTCTATCTATCTATCTATACATACATATAATTTTTTGCCCTCTCACTACCCTAATACTGACAAAGTACTCATGAGTCACACATATCATCTTTCCCTGAAGGAATGTTAACAGTTCAACCTTAATAAGTCTCTTATGATTTCTCTTTCCTGTTTACCTCTTCCATGTTTCACTTGAGTCTTGCATTTGAAAGTCGAATTTTCTATTCAGCTCTGGTCTTTCCCTCAGGAATGATTGAAAGTCCCCTATTTAATTGAATGATCATTTTTTACCCTGAAGGATTATACTCAGTTTTTCTGGGTAGTTGATTCTTGGTTGTAATCATGTCTCCTTTGCCCTCTGGAATATCATATTCCATATCCTCTGGACCCTTAATGTAGAAGTTGCTAAATCTTTTGTTATTTTGATTGTGTTTCCACAATACTTGCATTGTTTCTTTCTGTCTGTTTGCAATATCTTCTCTTTGACCTGGGAATTCTGGAATTTGTCTACAATATTTCTAGGAGTTTTCCTTTGGGAATCTCTTTCAGGAGGTGATCAGTGGATTCTTTCAATTTCTATTTTGCCCTCTGGTTCTGAAATATCAGAGCAGTTTTCCTTGATAATTTCTTGAAAGACGATGTCTATAGGCTCTTTTTTTGATCATGCCTTTCAGATAGTCCAATAATTTTTATATCTCCTGGATCTATTTTCCAGATCAGTTGTTTTTCCAATGAGATATTTCACATTCTCTTTTTTTTTTATTCCTTTGGATTAGTGTTACAGTGCTTTGATTTCTGAAATTGTCACTAGCTTCCAATTTCTCCATTCTAAGTTTTAAGGAAGCATTTTCTTCAGTAAGCTTTTGGACTTCCATTTCCATTTGGCCAATTTTGCTTTTTAGAACATTCTTCTCCTTATTGGCTTTTTGGATCTCTTTTGCCATTTGGGTTAAGCTATTTTTTAAGGTATTATTTTCTTCAGTACTTTTTTTTTTGGTCTCTTTTAGCATCACTTTTAGTTTTTCTTCTACTTCTCTTACTTGATTCTCAAAATCCTTTTTGAGCTCTTCCATGGCCAATTCATATTTTTCTTGGAGGCTTTGGATGTAGGCGCTTTGACTTCGTTGTCTTCTTCTGTTGTATGTTTTGATTTTCTTTATCACCAAAGTAAGACAATGTAGTCTGACTCTTTTTGCACTGCTTGCTCATGATCTCAGCCAATTACTTGAGTTATAAACTCTTTGTTAAGGTAGGAGTCTGTTTCCAGTGTGGAGAATGTACTGCACAAAACCTCCTCACCCCAGGATCGCCATCCAGGACTGTGACCTAGATCCAAGCACAGGCAAAGCAAGAGAATCCTTCACCAGCAGAGAGATCTCTGTAATCCCCTTCTGATCAGCTACTCAATTCCCCTCAGTCTGTGGGATGGAAGCCACTGCCCCAGGGCCATGCTCAGGGAATGGGGCTGGAACCCCACCATTCTTCTCTCTCAGGACCGCAGAAACAGACTTTTCCCACTGACCTTCTTTGGCATTCATGGGTTGAGAAATCTGGAAACTGCCACAGCTGCCTGTGATTCTGTCCTCTCAGGCTTGCTGCAGGTTCACTGAGGCTTGAGTGCCCATGCCAAACTATGCTCCTTTACCCTCCTGGTGTAATATACCTTTCTGATCAACTATCCAGGCTCTTTGGCTGGAAATTTGTTTCACTCTGTATTTTTGGGGTTCTGATGCTTTAGAATTTGTTTAGAGCCATTTTTTATGGGTATTTGGAGGGGTTTGAGGGAGAGCTCAAGCAAGTCATTGTTTTTACTCAGCCATCTTGGCTCTCCCACCCTCCCACCCCCAGGAAGTGTTGAAACTATTTTCTCAGAAGGAGAAACTGAGAGTGTAAAGTATAGTAATTTCTTAGGATATGGTTGGTTACACTTGATTCACTGCATTGAAAAACCTAGAGACTGTGGAGTTTTAGAATTTTGTGGTGCAATTAAGACTTTTCTTGTTCCCTGGAATTGCTGAAAGGATTAGCTTTGGTAAAACCTTGATTGAAAGAAAAAACTACATTTAGATGGAAGAAGTCTATAGGAAAAAAGTGTACAGGAACATTAATAAACTCAATATAATGAAAAAAATTATAAGAAACTAGGAAGATAAAGACGTGTCCTCAAAAAGAGCAAAATGTCAAAAATTTCTGTGGACTTGCTTTTAAGGAAATATTCCCTGAGCGTAAGGCTTTACCTTCTCAATCCCCCCTCCTCAAGACAGCATGTAATCTGATTTGGGCTGTACATATACCCTGATGTTAAATATATAAATATATTTTCACATTAGCCATGTTGTAAAGAAGTATTAGAACCAACAGGAGGAACCGTAAGAAAGAAGAAACAAAACAAAACAAAAAAACAAGAAAAAAGATTAAATAGTGTTCCTTGATCTGCATTTAGATTGAATAGTTCTTTCTCTGGATGTGGATATTATTTTCTATCATGAGTCTTTTGGAATTGTCTTAGATCCTTGCATTGCTGAGTCTGTGAAAGTTAGTCATCACACTATCCCTCCTCAGAAGTGTTTGCTTCTGATTATCCCCTCTCCCAATCTGCCCTCCCTTCTATCATTCCTTTGCTGTCTCTTTTCTCTCCCCTCCCCTCCATTTTCCTGTAGGATAAGATAGTTTTCCATACCGGATTGAGTGTGTATGTTATTCCCTCCTTAAGCCAAATCTGAAGAGAATAAGATTCATTCATTCCCTCTCACTTTCCCCCATTTCCCCTCCACTGTAAAAACCTTTTCTTGTATGTTTCATGTGAGATAATTTACCCCATTCTACCTCTCCCGAGTTGTTCCTTCTGTGTGCTTCCTGGAGTTGTGCTGAAGCACTGGGAGATTTGGCTACTGTAGGGCACCTGCCTGCTAGCACACATGGTTTCCTAAGCTGAGGACTACCTATTTCCCTGCCTGTGACAAGGAATTAGGAGGGTATTAGTGTTGGCACTTACCTGCTCCTCCATCCTGGGGCTCAGGATCTTCCCTGGTTTGCTAAGGTGGGGCTTGTCATTGGCTTGCTGAGACACCTCTTGTCCTGTACTGCTCCCCTTCCACTGGAGCAAGAGGGACCCTTCTTGTTAATCCCCCAAGCATCCTGGGCTACAAGACTGCTGTACCCCATCTTTCTGTTGGCTCAGCTGTTACAGAGTTTTTTCCTGGGGTGATATCTGGATTTTCAGATGTGAGTAATGGAGAGTAGGAGCTACTTACTTCTTTCTCTGCCATCTTAATTCCTGGAAGTCCTCCCTCTTCTATTATTGAATGAAAGGTTTGTATTGTAAGGAAACACTTAGTGTGCAAAGTTTGGCAAGTCCTCAGGATTTGATTTATTTCTTTGGATTCAATGCATTGCAATAACTAGAGACTGTCAAATTTTCTTCATTTAAGAATACTTTTCTCATTCCATGACTTTACAAATTGTATTAGCTTTGGTCAAACCTTTTCTGAAAAAGAAAACTATATATGGATGGAAAAAAGTCAATAGAAACCTTAACAAACTCAATATCATGAAAAGATTTATCAGAATTGAGTCAGATAAAAAAGTCGGGGGGGGGGGGCAAGCCACGATGATTGAGTAAAGGTAGTGACTTGTTTGAGCTCTCCTCCAAACCTCTCCAAATACCTGTAAAAATAGCACTAAACAAATTCTAAAGCAGCAGAACCCACAAAAAGACAGAGTGAAACAAATTTGCATGCAGAAAGGTATATCACGCTGGGTGGGGAAAGGAGTGCAGTTTGGTGTGGGCACGCAGGGAGAACAGGTCTGAGCAAACCTGGAGCAGGCCTCAGATGACTGAATCATGGTCAGCTGTGGTGTTTTCCAGACTTTTTGACCCATGAACCTCAAAGACAACTTAGAAGGTCAATAGTAAAGGTCTATGACTGCATTGACAGAGAAGCTCTGTCCCAGCCCTAGTCCCCAAGTGCAGCCTCAGGGCAGCAGCTGCTTCCTGAGCTTCCAGTCCACATACTGAGGGGGAATCAAGTGGCTGATCAGAGGGAGATTGAATGGATTTCTCTGCTGGTGCAGGATTCTCTTGCTTTGCCTATGCTTAGATGTGGGTCACAGTTCTGGGTGGTGATCCCGGGGCAAGGAGGAGTGTTGTCATGGTGGAGCTTGTAGTGGTGGTGGAGAGGAAATCCTCTTCACAGTTCCAAGGCAGAAAAGAGTGTTTGTAGTCACTCACAGGCCAGAGCACAGGCAAGGAAAAGCTTAAACACCTCATCCCTTATCATATCACGTTGGAAGAACTGAAAATTTACAGGTCCCTAGAAGTATCTCTGAAAACAGTTGCAAAAAACCCCAGAAGCTTGGGACAGTGCATTCTCCACACTGGAAACAGACCCCTACCTTAACAAAGAGTTTAAAACTCTAGTAATTGGCTGGGATCATGAGCAAACAAAGGAACCAAAAAAAATCAGAACATAGAATCTTTCTTGGTAGCAAAGAAGATCGAAACATACAACCAGAAGAAGACAACAAAGTCAAAGCTCCTACATCCAAAGCCTCCATGAAAAAGATGAATCAGTCCTAGGCCATGGAAGAGCTCAAAAAGGAGTTTGAGAAACAAGTAAGAGAAGTAGAGGAAAAACTGGGAAGAGAAATGAGAGTGATGCAAGAAAATCATGAAAAACAAGTCAATAGCTTGCTAAATGAGACCCAAAAAAATACTGAGGAAAATAACACTTTAAAAAGTAGCCTAACCCAAGTGGCAAAAGAGGTCCAAAAAGCCAATGAGGAGAAGAATGCCTTAAAAAGCAAAATTGGCCAAATGGAAAAAGAGGTCCAAAAGCTCACTGAAGAAAATACTTCTTTAAAAATTAGAATGGAGCAATTGGAAGTTAGTGACTTTATGAGAAATCAAGACATTATGAAACAAATCCAAAAGAATGAAAAAACAGAAGAGAATGTGAAGTATCTCATTGGAAAGACAACTAACTTGGAAAATAGATCCAGGAGAGAGAATTTAAAAATTATTGGACTATCTGAAAGCCATGATCAAAAAAACAGTTTAGACATCATCTTTCAAAAAATGATCAAGGAAAAATGCCCTAATATTTTAGAACCAGAGGGCAAAATAGAAGTTGAAAGAATCAAAGGTGATCAGTGGATCACCTCCTGAAAGAGATCCCCAAAGGAAAACTCCTAGGAATATTGTAGTCAAATTCCAGAGTTCCCAGGTCAAGGAGAAAATATTGCAAGCAGCCAGAAAGAAACAATACAAGTATTCAAGTATTGTGCAAAAACAATCAGCATAACACAATATTTAGTAGCTTCTACAGTCAGGGAAGGTGGGGCTTGGAAAATAGTATTCCAGAGGGCAAAGGAGACATGATTACAACCAAGAATCACCTACCCAGCAAAACTGAGTATAATCCTTCAGGGCAAAAAAAGGCATTCAGTGAAATAAAGGACTTTCAAGCATTCTTGATGAAAAGGCCAGAGCTGAGTAGAAAATTTGACTTTCTAATACAAGACTCAAGTGAAACATAAAAAGATTAAACAGGAAAGAGAAATCATAAGAGACTTATTATGGTTGAACTGTTTACATCTCTGCATAAAAAGATGATATTTGTAACTCATGAGACCTTTGTCAATATTAGGGTAGTTGGGAGGAAAAAAATATATGTAGATAGATAGATAGATAGATAGATAGATAGATAGATAGATAGATAGATAGCTAATAGAGGGCATAGGGTAAGTTGAAGATGAAGGGGTGATATCTGGTGAATAAAATTAAGAGGTGAGAGAGGATTATAGTGGGAGAAGGTGAAAGGGAGAGGTAGAATGGGGCAAATTATCTCACATAAAACAGACAAGAAAAGGTTTTTACAGTGCAGGGAAATGGGAAGATGAGAGGGAATGAGTGAATCTTATTTTCATGGGATTTGACTTAAGGAGGGAATAACATACACACTCAATTGGGTATGGAAATCTATCTTATCCTTTAGGAAAATAGAGGGGAAGGGGACACAAGAGCAGGAGGATGAAGGGCAGATTGGGGGAGGGGGTAATCAGAAGTAAACACTTCTAAGGAGGAACAGGGTCAAAAGTGAGAATAGAATAAATGGGGGGTAGTATAGGATGAAGGGAAATACACTTAGTTTTTTACAGCATGACTACTGTGTAAGTGTTTTGCATGACTACACATGTATAACCTGTATTGAGTTGCTTGCCTTCTCAATGAGGGTGGGTGGGGAGGGAGGAAGGGAGAAAATTTGGAACCCAAAGTTTTAAAAGCAAATGTTAAAAAATTGTTTTCACATGCAACTGGGAAATAAGATATCCAGGAAAAGAAGCATAAAAATCTATCCTACCCTACAGGAAAATTGAAGGGGAAGAAGATAAGAGAAAATGGGGAGAGATAGAAGGGAGGGCAGATTAGGGGAAGGCATATTCAGAATGCATTCCATCTTGGGGTGGGTGGAGGGATGAGACAGGAAGAAAATTTGGAACTCAAAATCTTGTGGAAATGAATCTTGAAAACTAAAAATAAATTAATTAATTGAAAAAAAAAGAAAAATGTCTAGGACCTTTGGAAGAAAAAACTTAAAGTGTAAAATATGGTTATTACTCAGGACTTGTTTCATTTCAATGGATTCATTGCATCACAATAGCTAGAAACTGTTGAGTTTTCTGCATTTAGTGTTGCATTTAAGATTTTTCTCTTTCCCTGAATTTTCTGAATGGTCAAACATTGACTGAAAAAGAAAACTACATTGGATGGACAAAAGTCCATAGGAACCTTATTGAACTCAATATCATGAAAAAGTTTGCCAGAATTGAGAAAGATAAAGACATGCCTTCAAAAGCTGAAAGATGTCCAAGATTTCTGTCCAGTTGGGTTAAAGGAAACTCAACCTGGTGAAAAGTTTTAGCATCTTTGGATCCTAGGGGACTTAAACTGTGTGTTAATATTCTGATATCCAATAAATAATGGAAAGATTTCAAGCAGATCCTTATCAGATGTAGTGGAAGGTAGCAATTTCTTCAGGACTAATTTCTTTTTATTTCTCATAATCAAGGAAGATAAAGAGGTGTCCTCAAAAGCTGCAATTTGTCCAAGATTTCTGTCCTGTTGTATTTAAGGAAATATACCGTGGCATAAAGCTTTTCCAACTTTGGACCCTAGGCAACTTAAACTTGCAGGCCATAAACTGACTTCTAAAGAATAGTGGAAAGATTTAAAGAAGACCCTTATTAGATATAGTTGAAGGAAGCAATTTCTTCAGGACCTTGAAATATTCTTTTGGAAGGGGACTTTTCCCACAATCTTCTTGCTTCAGGTTGAATGACAAAGGTATCCTTTCAAAGGAAAAGCCAATTCAAAGCAGAATCAAAAGAAGGTATTGATTTCAATGGCATATTGATATTAAAGTGAGGCATAAGAAGATGGTTTTAGAAAAATTTGTAGGAAAAAGAATTGTATGAAGTCTAATGAAGATAAGTGAATTCCTTCTTCCATTATTGCTGATCTATCAATGCCTGCCTTTAAATGTGTAAAACAAAGCAATTTTATCATAAGGAAAAACTTAGAGTGTAAAATATGGGAATTCCTCAGGACTCATTTTATTTCAATAAATTCAATGCATTTCAATAGTTAGAGACTGTCAAGTTTTCTTCATTAATGGGGTACTTTAAGACTTTTCTCATTGCCTGAAATTGCACAATGGATTAACTTTGGTCAAACATTGATTGAAAAAGAAAACTACATTTGGACAGAAAAAATAAGTCAATAGAAAACTTAATAAACTCAATGTAAAGAAAAAGTTCATCTGAAGCAAGGCAGATAAAGACACACCCTCAATATCTGCAAGAAGTCCAAGTTTTCTGTGCTATTCTGTTTAAGGAAACACACTGTGGGATAAACCTTTTCTAACTTTGAAACCTAGGGAACTTAAATTTGCTGTCAATATGCAGACTTCCACAGAATTTTATAAAGATTTCAAGTATAACCCTATTATATCTAATGGAAAGCAGCAATTTCTTCAGTACCTTAAAATATCCTTTTGGAAAGGGACTTTTGCTGCAATGCCCTTTCTTCAGGTTATGTGAAGAAGGCATTCTTTCAAAGGAAAATGAATTTAAAGCAGAGTAAAGTAAAAGATATTGAATTCAATGATGAATTGCCAGTAAACTGTGAAATACAAAGATTATTTTGAAGCTTTCACTCAAAAAGAATGGTTTAAAGACTAATGTAGGTTATTGATTTCCCTCTCCATTTATTGTTGGTCTACCAATGCCTCTCTTTAGATGAGCCATATGAAATACTCTTATCATAAGGAGTATCTTAGAGTGAAAAGTGTGGGAATTCTTCAGGATTTGTGTTCTTTCTTTGGATTTAATGCTTTAAAATATCTAGAGACTGTGAAGATTTCTGCATTTGGTGTAGCACTTAAGACTTCTCATTCCCTGAATTTGCAGAATGGATTACCTTTGGTCAAACCTTGACAGAAAAAAAGCCATGTTGGATGGAAAATATTGTAAATAAATCTAAATTAATTTGTTATAAAGAAAAACATGATCAGAATCAAGGATGGTAAAGACAGGACCTCAAAAGCTGCAAAATGTCAACTATTTCTATGCACTTGCATTGAAGGAACTATTTTCTATTGTAAAACCTTACCACCTTTACATCTTTTGAGTGGTTGACTCTGGATGCCAATATGCAGAATTCTAAGAATCATGGGAAGATTTCAAGTAGACCCCTTTTAGATCTAGTGAAAGGTAGCAATTTCATCAGGATCTTGAAATATTCTCTTGGAAAGGGACTTTTGCTGTAATCCTCTTGCTTCTAGTTGAATGAAGAATATATTTTTTCAAAGGAAAAGCCAAATCAAAGCAGAATCAAGTAAGAGACATTGAATTCAATGGTGCATTCCCATTAAAGTGAGAAAAAAGAAGATGGCTCTGGAAACTTTGTTTGGAAAAAGAAAGGTATGAAGGCTAATATAGATTGTTTATTTCTCTCTTAGTTACTGCTGGTGTAACAATGCCTGTCTTGAGAAAGGTCAAACTAAACTCTTTTATCATAAGGAAAATATTAGAATGTAAAGCATAACAGTTCCTGAGAACTTGATTTATTTCACTGAATTCAATGCATTGTAATAGCTAGATACTGTCGAGTTTTCTGCATTTGGTGGTGCATTAAAACTTTTTTTTTGTTCCCTTAATTTGCAGAGTCAATTAGACCTGGTCAAACCTTGAAAGAAAAAGTAAACTTGTTTGGATGGACAAAAGTCAAGAGGAAACATAATAAACTTGACACCATGAAATAGTTTATCAGATTCCAGGAAGATAAAGATTTGCTCTCAAAAGTAGTGAGAAGTACAAGATTTCTGTCTAGCTGCATTTAAGGAAACACAGGGTAGTATAAAACTTTACCACTTTTGGACCTTAGGGACCTTTAACTGCACTTCCATACCCAAACTTCCAAGGAATAGTTGAATGATTTCAAATAGGCTCCTATTAAATCTAGTGGAAGATAGCAATTTCTTCAGGACTATGAAATATTCTTTTGGAAAAGGACTTTTGCTGAAAGGCCCTTGCTTTAGGTTAAATGAAAAAGTATCCTTTCTAAGGAAAAGTAAATTTGAAGCAAAATCAAGTAAAAGGCATTGAATTCAACGGCATCTTGCTGATAAAATGAGAAGAAGGTGACTTTTGAAACATCCGTTCAAGAAGAATGGTATGAAGCCTAATGTAGGTTGTTGATTTCCCTCTTCTACTATTGTTGGTCTTTCAACACCTATCTTTAGATGAGCCACATGAAATGCTTTTATCTTAAGGAAAACCTTGGAGTGTAAAGTATGGGAATTCCTCAGGACTTGTGTTCTTTCATTGGATTCAATGCAATGCAGTAGCTAGAGACTGTGAAAGTTTCTGCATTTGGTGGAGCATTTAAGACTTTTCTCATTCCCTACATTTGCAGAAAGGATTATCTTTGGTCAAACATTGATTGAAAAAAAATATTTGGATAAAAAAAAGTCTATAGAAACTTTCATAAACTCATTATAATAAAAAAGATGATCAGAATTGAGGATGATAAAGACTTACTCTCAAAAGGTGCAAGATGTCCAAGATTTCTGTGGAGTTGCATCTAAGGAAACATTCCCTGATGTAAAGCCTTACCACCTTTAGATCCTTTGAGTACAAAGAATCATAGAAATATTTCAAATAGACCTCTATTTGATCTAGTAGAAGGTATTAATTTCTTCAGGACCTTGAAATATTCTTTTGAAAAGGAACTTTTACTGCAATGTCATTACTTCAGGTTAAATGAAGAAAGGATTCATTCAAAGGAAAAGCCAATTCAAAGCAGAATCAAGTAAAAGAAACTGAATTCAATGGCATATTACCATTAAAGAAAGAAATAAGATGGTGATTTTTGAAACTTTTGTTAAAAAAGGATGATATGGATCCTAATATATATTGTTGATTTCTGTCTTCTATTGTTGCTGGTCTATCAATGTCTGTCTTTAGATAGGTCAAACAAAATGTTTTTATTATAAGGAAAAATTAAAGTATAAAGTATGAAAATTTCTCAGGATTTTTTTTTCCCATTGGATTCAATTCATTACAATAGTTAGAGATTATTAAGGTTTCTTTACAACTTTTAAGTGGTGGAGCACTTAAGACTTTTCTCATTTGCTGAATTTGCAGAATAGACTATCTTTGGTCAAACCTTTCCTGAAAGAAAAACCATATTTGGATTGAAATAAGTCTATAGAAAACTTAATAAACTCATTATAATGAAAAAGATGATCAGAATCAATGATCATAAAGATATGCCTTCAAAAGCTGCAAAATGTCCAACATTTCTTAGCTTTTGTATTTAAGGAAACATTTCATAACATAAAGGTCTTACCATCTTTGATTTGTACACTGGATGTCAATATGCAGTATTCCAATACATAGTAGAAAATTTCCCAATAGAATCCTATTAGATGTAATGAAAGGTAGCAATTTCTTCAGGACCTTTAAATATTGTTTTGGAAAGGGCCATTTGCTGCAATCCCCTTACTTCAGATTGAGTGAAAAAGATATTCTTTCAAAGGAAAAGCCATTCAAAGCAGAGTCAAATCATAGACACCGAATTCAATGGTACATTGCCATTAAAGTGAGAAAGATGACTTTTGAAACTTTTGTTAGAAAAAGAATGGTAGGAAGCCATATTGATATTACTGATGTCACTCTTCTAGCATTGTTGGTCTATCAATGCCTAACTCTAGATGTCGCAAAGAAAACTCTATTATAATAAGGACAAAGTTAGCCAGTAAAGTATGGGAATTCCTCTGGGCTAGTTTTCTTTCATTGGGTTCAATAAATTGCAAAAGCTACAGACTCTGGAGCTTTCTGCATTTGGTGGTGGACTTAAGACTTTTCTCTTTCCCTGAATTTTCAAAATGGGTTGGCTTTGGTCAAACCTTTACTGAAAAACAACACTACATGCTACATTTGGATAGAAAAGAGTGGATAGGAACCAAAATAAACTTCATATAATGAAGAAGATTTTTGAAATTCAGGAAGATAAAGACATGCCCTAAAAACTTGATCATTGTCACAGATTTCTTTGTAATTGAATTACAGGAAACATTTTATGATGTAAAGCTTAACACTTTTAAACCCCCTGAGGCTTAGAATGAATGTCAATATGTAGAACTCCAATTAATAGTGAAAACATTGCTAACAGACCCCTATTAGATCTAGTGGAAGTTAACAATTTATTCAGTACCTTGAATTTTTTTTAAAGGGACTTTTTCTACAATGCCATTGACTCAGGTTGAATGAAGAAGGTATTATTTCAAAGGAAAAGCCAATTCAAAGCAGAACCAAATAAAATACATTTAATTCAATGGCTTATTGTCATTAAAGGGAGAAATAAAAAGATGACTTTTGAATCTTTCCTTCAAAAAGAATGGTATGAAGCCTAATGTAGGTTGCTGATTTCCCTCTTCTATTATTGTTAGTCTATCAATGCCTATTCTTAGATGAGTCCCAAGAAATGCTTTTATTGTAATGAAAAACTTAAAATGTAAAGTATGGCAATTCCTCAGGACTTGATTTAATTTATTGTATTTGGTGCATTGCAATAGCTAGAGACTGTTGAGTTTTCTCCATTTGGTGGTACATTAATAATTTTCTTGCTCCCTGAATTTGCAGAATGGATTAGTTTAGGTCAAACCTTGACTGAAAAAGAAAACTATATTTGGATGGACAAAAGTCAATAGGAAACATAAACTCAATATCATGAAAAAAAAGTTTAGCAGAATCAAGGAAGGTAAAGATGTGCCCCCAAAATCTCTGAGAAGTACAAGATTTCTGTACTATTGCATTAAAGAAAACATACTCTGGTATAAACCTTTACCACTTTTGGACCCAAGGGAACTTAAATTGGATGTCAAGATACAGACTTCAAAAGAATCCTGAAAATATTTCAAGTAGACCACAATTAGATCTAGTAGAAGATATTAATTTCTTTAGGACCTTGAAATATTCTTTTGGAAAGGGTCTTTTGTTGCAATGACCTTGCTTCAGGTTAAATGAAAAAAAAAAGCATTTTTTCAAAGGAAAATCCAATTCAAAGCAGAATAAAGTAAAAGATATTGAATTCAATGGTGAATTGCCTTTGAAGTGAGAAGCAAGAAGATGAATTTTGAAACATTTTTTCAAAAAAATTGCATGAAGCATAATGTAAGTTGCTGATTTTCCTCTTCTATAATTGTTGGTTTATCAATGCCCACCTTTAGATTAGGCAAACAAAATGATTTTATCACAAGGAAAAATTTAGAGTGTAAAGTTAGAGAATTCCTCAAGATTTGTATTATTTCATTGGATTCAATGCATTGCAATAGCTAAAGACTGGAGTATTATGAATTTGGTCATGAACTTAATTTTTTTCTTTTTCCCTGAATTTGAAGAATGGACTTTGGTCAAACCTTGGTTAAAAGAAAAACCATGTTGGATGGAAAAAAAAGTGTAAAGAATATCTCAATTAACTCATTAAAATGAAAAAAATGATGAGAATCTAGGATGATAAAGATGTGTTCTCAAAAACAGCAAGATATTGAAGATTTTTGTGCACTTGCATTTAAGGAAACATTCCATGATGTAAAAGCCTTACCAGTTTTACATCCTTTGATTCTTGCAAAGCATGTCAATACGCAGAATTCCAAAGAATCATGGAAAAATTTCAAGTAGACTGTTATTAGAGCTAGTGAAAGCTCTAATTCATCAGGACCTAATTCAGCATCTAATTTCATCAGGACCTTGAAATATTCTATTAGAAAAGAACTTTTGCTACTATTCCATTACTTAATGTTGAATGAAGAAGTTTTTCTTTCAAAGGAAAAAAAAAACAAGTCAGAGCAGCATCAAGTAAAAGACATTGAAATCAATGGTGCATTACCAATAAAGTTAGAAAGAATATGGCTTTGCAAACTATGTTTGGAAAAAGGTATAATGGGTAACATAGGTTGTTGATTTTTCTGTTATTATTGGCTTATCAATGCTTGTCTTTAGATGGATCAAACAAAACTCTTTTATCATAAGGAAAACCTTACAGTGTAAAGTTTTGCAATTCTAGAGGACTTGATTTAATCAAATGGATTGCAATAGCTAGAGACAGTTGAGTTTTCTGCATGTAGTGGCGCATTAAAACTATTCCTGTGGGCTAGATAGCACAGTGAATAGAGCACCAGCCCTGGAGTTAGGAGGACCTGAGTTCTGGCCTCAGACATTTGATACTTACTATCTATGTGACCCTAGGCAAGTCACTTACCCCCAATTGCTTAGCCAAATTTTTTTTTTAAATAAAACTGTTCTTGTTCCCTTAATTTGCAGAATTGATTAGCCTTGGTAAAACCTTGACTTAAAAAGTAGACCACAACAAATGGAAAAAAGTTAATGGGAACCATAATAAACTTGATATGAAAAACAGAATCAAGAAAGATAAAGAAATGCTCTCAAAAGTTGTGAGAAGGTTGCAATGACCTTGCTTCAGGTTGAATTAAGAAAGTATTCTTTCAAAGGAAAGGCCACTTCAAAGTAGAATGAAAAAGAAGATATTGAATTAAATGGCATATTGCCATTAAAGTGAGAAATAAGAAGATGACTTTTGAAACATTCATTCAAAAGGAATGGTATGAATCCTAACATAGGTTGCTGATTTCCCTTCCCTATCTCTAGACTCTAAGGAAATACTTTTGTCCTATGAAGAAATTTTGAGTGGAAAGGGTGGGAATTCCTCAGGAATTGTACTATTCCATTGGATTCAATGCATTGCATTACCTACAGACTGTGAAGTTTTCTGTGAAGCTTTTCTATTAGGCTCAAAGGAAATACTCTTGAGGAAAACCTTAAAGTGGAAGAATGGGAATTCCTCAGGACTTATTTGTTTCATTGGATTTAATGCTTTGCAAAAGCTGATGTCCCTCTTCTATTATTGCTGGTCTAGCAATTCTTATCTATAGATGGCTCAGAGGAAATGCTATTCTCCTAAGGACAAACTTGGAGTGGAAAAGATGGGAATTCCTCAGGGCTTGTTTTGTTTCATTGGATTCAATCCAATGCAATAGCTACAGACCAAGGAGCTTTCTGCAGAACATTATTGGAATGGAGTAAGATAAAGACATCCCCTCAATACCTGAAAGATGTCCAAGGTTTCTGTGGAGTTGTGTTGAAGGAAAAGTTCCCTGTTTCATGATTTTGCAATTTTTAGCCTATGTGAGTTACACTGGATGTCAATAGGCAGACCTTCAAAAAGTAATGTGAAGGTTACAAGAAAACCACTATTATATCTAGTAGAAGGAAGTAATTTCTTCAATACCATACAGATTCTTTTGGAAAGGGAGTTTTGCTGCAATTGCTTTTCTTCAGGTTGCATGAAGAAGTCATTGTTTCAAAGAAAAAGCTTATTCAAAGAAGATTCATCTCAAAACCATTGAATTCAGTAGGGCATTGCCATTCAAATGAGAAAGAAAATGATTTTGACCTCTTTTGGGGAAGAGAATGGATGGAATCCATATGGATGTTTCTGATGTTCCTCTTCTGTTATTGTTGGTCTATCAATCTCTATCTTTAGATGGCTCACAGGAAATGTTATTCTCTCAAAGGCAAACTTAGAGTGGAAAGAATGGGGATTTCTCTGGACTTGTTTCATTTCATTGGATTCAATGCATTTCAATAGCCATAGACCATGTGGAGCTTTCTGCATTAGGTAGAGAAGTTAAGACTTTCCTCTTTGTCTGAATTTGGAAAATTAATTGATTTTGGCCAATCCTTGACTGAAATAGAAAACTCAGTATCTAAGGAAAAAAAGAGTATAAGAACTTTAATAATCACAACATAGCACTTAAGATTATCAGACTAAAGGATAAAATACATGACCTCAATACCTGCAAGATGTCCAAGATTTCTATGGAGTTGTGTTAAAAGAAACTTTCCCCGTCTCATGCCTTAGCCACTTTGTAGCCTATGTGTTTTACACAGGATGTCAATAGTCAGACCTTTAAAGAGTAATACATAGATTTTAAGAAGATCCCTACTATATCTAATAGAAGGAAGCAATTTCTGCTGCATGGTTTAATATTCTTAAGGAAAGGGAGTTTTGATACAATCCCTTTGCTTCAGGTTGCATGAAGAAGTCATTCTTTCAAAGGCAAAGCCTATTCAAAGCAGATTCAAATCAAAGCCAATGAATTTAATGAGGCATTGCCATTCAAATGAGAAAAAAGAAGATCACTCAGGCCACTTTTGGTGGGAAAAGAATTAATTGAAGCCATATTGATGTATCTGATGTCCCTCATCTATTATTGTTGGTCTATCAGTGCCTATCTCTTGATGGTTCAAAGGAAACTCTATTCCTCAAAGGACAAACTTAGAGTGGAAAGAATGGAAATTTCTCACAAATTGATTCCTTTCATTGGATTCAATGCTTTGCAATAATTACAGACTGTGGAACTTCCTGCATTAGGTGGTGGAGTTAAGACTTTTTACTTTCCTTGACTGTGGAAAATGGATTGACTTCGGTCACTTCTCAACTGAAATAGAAAACCAGGAGTCAAAAGATAAAATCTATGGAAACCTTACTGAGCACCATTCAATGGAGAAGATTATCAGTGTGGAGGAAGATAAAGACATGCCCTCACCACCTGCATGATGTCCAAAATTTCTGTGGAATTCCATTGAAGGAAACTTGCCCTGTGTAAAGGGTTGAGCAACTTTGTAGCCTATGTATCTTACCCTGGGTGTCAATAAGCAGACTTTCAAATAGCAATGCAAAGATTTCAAGAAGGAAGACCTCTATTAGTTCTATTGTCAGGTAGCAATTTCTACAGCATTGTGAAATATTCTATTGGAAAGGTACTTTGGTTATAATCACCTTGGTTCTGGTTGCCTGAAGAATGCATTCTTTCAAAGGAAATGCCTATTCAAAGTAGAATCAAGTCAAAGTCAATGAATTCAATGGGACATTGTCATTCAAATGAGAAAGAAGCATTGACTTTGGCAACTTTTGTTGGGAAAAGCATGGATTGAAGCCATATTGATGTCTCTGATGTACCTCTTCTATTATTGTTGATCTATCAAAGTCTATTTTTAGATGGCTCAAAGGAAATACTATTCTCCTAAGGAAAAACTTAGAGTAGAAAAGTTCAAAATCTCTCAGGACATGTTTTGTTTCATTGTATTCAATGCTTTGAAATAGTTATGGACTGTGGAACTTTATGTATCAGTTGGTGGAGTTAAGACTTTTCTCTTTCCTGGAATTTGGCAAATGGATTGACTTTGGTTAACCTTTGATTAAAATAGAAAACCATGTTTCAAACGGAAAGAAGTCTATATGTATGTTAATGAACACATTATAATGCAGAAGATTATTATAACGGAGGAAGATAATGATGTGAATGCACCACCTGCAAGATATCAGTGGAGTTGCTTGGAAAGAAATCTTTCTTGTGTCAGGCTTCAGGAACTTTGTAGTCTATGTGTCTATGAATGCCTATATCTAGATGACTCAAAGGAAATTCTGTTCTCCTAAGGACAGACTTGGAGTGGAAAGGGTGGGAATTTCTCACAAATCATTTTATTTTATTGGATTCAATGCATTGTAATAACTACTGATCATGGAGTTTTCAGCATTAGGTGGCCGAGTCAAGAGATTTCTCTTTCATTGTATTTGGAAACTGGATTGGTTTTTGTCAATCCTTGACTGAAATAGAAAAGCAGGTTTTGAAGGGAAAAGTCTATAGGCAGTTTAATGAATACATTGTAATCCAGATTATCGAATAGAAGAAGATAAAGACCTGCCTTCACCACCTGCAATATGTCAATGATTTCTGTGGAGATGCATTGAAGGAAACCTTCCCTGTATGAAGCTTGAACAACTTTTTAGCCTATGTGTCTTGCATTGTAAGTCAATAGACAGAACATCAAGGAATAATGTAAAGATTTCAAGAAAACACCAATTAGATCTCTTGGAAGGTAGCAATTTCTGCTTCACTGTGGAATATTCTATAGAAAAGGGATTTTTGCTGCAATCCCCTTGCTTCTGGTTGCCTGAGGGAGGCATTCATTCAAATGAAAAGCCTATTCAAAGCAGAATCAAGTCAAAGCTGATGAATTCAATGGTGCATTGCCATTCAAATGAGAAAGAAGATGATTTTGTCTATGTATATTTGAAAAAGAATGCATTGAAGCAGCATTTAAATCACTGATGTGCATCTTCTCTTATTGTGATCTATCAATGCCTATTTCTAGATGTATCAAAGGAAATTTTATTCTACTAAGGATAAACTTAGAGCAGAAAGAATGGGAATTTTTCAGGACTTGTTTCTTTTTATTGGATTCAATGCATAGCAACAGCTAAAGACTTGAGAACTTTCTGCAGTTAGTGGTGGCATTAAGACTCTTCTGTGTCCCTGAATATGGAAAATGGATTGGCTTTGATTAAATCTTGACTGAAATAGAAATACAGATTTAGAAGGAAAAAAATCTATAGGAATTTTAATAAATGATGATGCAAAGGTTATCAGAATGGAGGAAGATAATTACATGCCCTTACCACCTGCAACATATCTAGTATTTCTGTGAGGTAGTGTTGAAGAAAATATTACATGCTATGCTTTAGCAATTTTGAAACCTATGTCTCTTAAACTGGATGTCAATAGGCAGACTTTCAGTGAGGAATGGAAAGACTCCAAGAAGATGACTATTAGTTCTAGTGGAAGGTATCAATTTCTGCAACACCTTGGAATATTTTTAGGAAAGGGAATTTTGCTGCAATCCCCTTCCTTAAGGTTTCATTAAGAAGGTATTCTTTCTCAACAGCCTATTTCAAGCAGAATCATTGCCTTTAAAGAGAGGAAGAAGCAGAGCACTTTTGCAACTTTTCTTGGGAAAAGGCTTAAATGAAGCCATGCTGATGTCAATGAAATCTCTCTCTTAATACTGTTCATCTATCAGTGACTGTAGATGTCTTAAAGGAAAGGCCACTTAACTATGGACAACCTTAGTGTAAAAAGGATGGGAATTCCTCAAACCTTGTTCATTGGATTCATTGGATGCAATGCATTGAAGTAGCCACAGACTGTGGTTCTCTCTGCATTTGTCAGGTGAGTTAAGACTTTCTTTTCCCTAAAATGAAAAATGGATTGGCTTTGCTCAATTATTGACTGAAATCATAAAGCACATATGGTTGGGGAAAAAAAGTCTGTAGGAATTTAAATAAATGCAATATAATGTGGAGTATGATCATGATGGCAGAAGATGAGGTTGTGCCTTGGCCACCTGCAAGATGTCCAAGATTTCTGTGCTGTTGCATAAAAGATTAAATTCCTTGTGTCAGCCTTCAGCCATTTAGCATCTACATGTCTTAAACCTGATGTTAAAGAGCAGACTTTGAATGAATAATGGAAAGATTTCAAGAAGACAACTAATAGTTCTAGTGGAAAGTATCAATTTCAGCAGAACCTTGGAATAATTTTGGGAAAGGGACTTTTCCTACAATCACCTTCCTTCAGGTTTCACGAAGAAAGCATTCTTTATCAAGAACAGCCTATTCTAATGAGAATGAAATCAATGACATTGAAATCAATCATCCATTGCTGTTAAAGGAAGAAGACAGAAGATAGGTTTTGTAATTTTCTTGGGAAAGCAATAACAAGAAGTCACATTGATGTTACAGATGTCCCTGTACTGATATTGTGGATAGATCAAAGCCTGTGTGTAAATGGCTGAAAGGAAAAGCCATTCTCCAATGGATAAACAATGTAGAAAGGAAGGAAATTCCACAGGCCTTGTTTGGTTTCATAGGATTCAATGCATTGCAAGAGGTACAAACTGTGGACCTTCCTTGCATTTGGTGTTAAGTAAAGACTTTTCCTTTCCCTGAAAATGCAAAATGGACTGGTGTTGCTCAACTCTTGATGGAAACCGTAAAACATGTATGGTTAGGGAAAAGTGAATAGGAATTGAAATAAATGCAATATAATGCACAATATTATCCCAATGGAGGAAGATAAAGACATGCCTTCACCACCTGCATGACGTCCAAGATTTCTGTGCAGCTGTGTTGAATGAAACATTCCCTGTGCCAATCTTACACAAGTTAGTAGCCAACATGTCTTATAGTGGATGCCAATGGATAGACCTTCAATGAGTAAAGGAAAGATTTCAAGAAGACACCTATTAGTTCAACTGGAAGGTATCAGTTTCTGCAGCAGGCTGGAATATTCTTTGGGAAAATGACTTTGGCTGCAATCCCCTTTCTTCAAGTTGCATGAAGAAGGCATTCTTTCAAAGGAACAGCCTATTCCAAGCAGAATCGAGTCAAAGTCATAGACTTCAATGGCTCATTGCCTTTAAGGAGAGAAAAAAGAAGAGCCCTTTTGCAATTTTTTTGGGAAAAGGATGGTAAGAAGTCATATTGATATCACTGATATCCCTCTTCAAATAGTGTTGGTCTATCAATGCCCATCTGCAGACATCTCAAAGGAAAAGCCATTCCCCAATGGCCAACCTTAGATTAGAAAGCTAGGGACTTTGGGAAGCTTTGTTTGGTTTCATTTGATTTAATGGGTGTCAATAGCTGCAGATTGTGGAGCTTTCTGCATTTGGTGTTTGAATTAAGACTTTTGTTTTCCATGAATTGGCAAAATGGATTGTCTTTGGACAACCGTAATCTAAAACAGTAAAGCACATATGCTTGTACAAAATTCTATAGGAATTGAAATAAACACAATATAATGTGGGGTGTTATCATCATGGAAAAAGATGAAGTTGTGCAACACCATCTGCAAGATGTCCAAGATTTCTGTGCAGTTATGTGAAAGTTTAAATTCCCTGTGCCAATCCTGAGCCATTTGGTACCCTACATGTCTTAAATTGTACGTCAAAGGGTAGACCTTCAATGAGTAATGGAAAGATTTGAAGAAGACACCTATTAATTCTAGTGTGACATATCAATTTCTCCAGCACCTTGGAATAAGCTTCATGAAACAACTTTTGCTGGAATCTCCTTGCTTTAGGTTGCATGAAGAAGGCCTTCTTTATAAAGAATACTCTTTTTCAAGCAGAATCAAGTCAAAGACATTGAATTCAATGCTTCATTGCCATTAAAGTGGGAAAGAAGCAGAGGACTTGTGCAACTTTTGTTGAGAAAAGGCTTATGTGAAGCCATACTGATGCCAATAAAGTCCTTCTTCTAATATTGGTGGTCTATCATTGGTTATATGTTGATATCTTAAAGAAAAATGTGTTCTCCTATGGAAAGTCTTAGGAAATTAGGAAAGGAAAGGAATTACTCAGGCCTTGTTCAGTTTCATTGGATTCAACACATTGCAGTATCCTCAGACTGTGGTTCTTTCTGCGTTTTGAGGCTGAGTTAAGAGTTTTCCTTCCCTTGAATGTGGAAAATGGATTGGCATATTCTTGACTGAAATAGTGAAACACACATTTGGAAAAAAAAAAGACTGTAGGAAATTAAATAAATGTGATATAATGCCCAGTAATATCACAATGGAGGAAGATAAAGACATGCCCTTGGCACCTGTACCATGTCCAATATTTCTGTGTAGTTCCATTAAAGGAGACATTTCCTGTGTCAATCTTGTAAAATTTAATAGCCTATCTGTCTTACATTGGATCTCAAAGGGCAGTCCTTCAAAGATTAGAGGATAGATTTCATGAAGATGTTTATAAGTTCTAGAAGAAGGTATCAATTTCCACAGCAGGCTGGAATATTCTCTGGGGAAAAGACTTTGGCTGCAATCTTTCTTCAGGTTGTGTGAAAAAGCCATTCTATCAAATCAGGTCAAAGACATAGACTTCAATGCTTCATTGACTTCAAAGAGAGAGAAAGGAAGAGACTTTTTGCTAATTTTTTTGGGAAAAGAATGGTAGGAAGTAATATTGATGTTATTGATGTCCCTCCTCAAATATTATGAGTCTATCTATTCATACCTGTAGATTGCTCAAAGGAAAGACTATTCTGCAATGGCCAAATGTACATTAGAAAGCATAGGAATTCTGCAGGCCTTGGGGCCTTATTTGATTCATTGAATTCAATGAATGGCAATAGCTGCAGACTGTGGAGCTTTCTGCATTTGATGTCTGAATGAAGAATTTTCCTTTCTGTGAATTTGCAAAATGGATTAGCTTTAGACAGCCCTTTTCTGAAACAGTAAAACATGTATGTTTGGACAAAATTTTATCAGAATTGAAAGAAACATGAAAAAATGGGCCACATTATCAGCCTATTCCAAAACAAACAAACAAAAAAAACCCAACAAGTTAAAGTCATTGAAGTCAATGTTGCATTGTCATTAAAGGGAGAAACGGGCAGAAGACTTTTGCACATATTCTTGGGAAATCCTGGTATGAAGCCATATTGATATTGATGAAGTACTCCTTTTCAAATTGTATTTCTATCAGTGCCTGTTTTGGATTTCTTAAAATTTAGGCTATTTTCCTATGGACAACTTTAGTCTAGAAGGTGCGTGAATTGGTCAGGCCTTGTTCATTTTTTTTGGATTCTATGCATTGCAGTAGTCACAGACTGTGGTTCTTTCTGAATTTTGAGGCTGAGTTAAGACTTTTCTTTTCCCTTAAATTTCAAAATGAATTGGCTTTGGAGAACCCTTCACTAAAATAGAAAAACATGAACAAAAAAATCCCATGGATTGGAAAAAAATTGTTGGAAAAAAATCCCATAGGAACTGAAATATATGTGATATTAAGCCCAGTAATGTAAGAAGAGAGGAAGATACAGACATGCCCTCGCATCATCCATGACATCTAACATTTTAGTGCTGTTGCATTGAAGGAAACATTTCCTGTGCCAATCTTGAACAATTTGGAGCCTAGGGGTCTTATCCTGGAGGTCAGTGGGCAAACATTTAGTGATTAAAGGAAAGATGTCAAGATGACACCTATTAGTTTTATGTGGAGGTGACAATTTCTGCAACATCTTGGATGTTTCATTTTGAGGCTGAGTTAAGAGTTTTCCTTCCCCTGAATGTGGTCAATAGACTTTGGCTGCAATCTCCTCACTTATCATAACATTATATATGCATTCTTTCCAAGGAACAGCCTATTCCACACACAATCTACAAAAAGCCATGGAAGTCAATGTTGCATTGCCATTAAAGGGAGAAAGAAGCAGAAGACTTTTGCAACTTTTGTTCAGGAAAAAGGCTTGTATGAAGTCATACTGATGTTGATGAAGTACCTCATCTAATATTGGTGGTTTTTCAATGGCTACTTCTTGATATCTTCAAGGAAAGGCCTTTTTCCTAGAGATGTTCTTAACATAGAAAGACATGAATTGCTCAGATCTTGTTTGATTTCTTTGGATTCCATGCATTGCAGGCTGAGTTAACACTTTTACTTTCCCTGAATTTGCAAAATACATTGGTTTTGGAGAACCCTTAACTGAAATTGAAAAACATTCATGGTTGGAAAAAATTTCATAGGAAGTGAAAGATATGCAATATAATACTCCTTTATATCAGAATGGAGGAAGATAAAGATATGCCCCTACCACGTCCACGATATCCCACATTTCACTGCTGCTGCATGGAAAGAAACATTCCCTGTATCAGTCTTGCACAATTCAGCAACCTAAGTATCTTACCCTGTATGTTAATGGGCAAATGTTTAATGATTAAAGAAATGATGTCAAAAACATGCCTATTAGTTCCTTGGAAAGGTATCAATTCCTGCAGCACTTTGGAAATTTATATGGTCAGTGTATTTTGGCTACAATCTCCTTACTTTGTGTAGAATTATAAAGGAATTCTTTCTAAGGATCTATTCCATACAAAGTCTACTAAATGCCATTGAAGTCAATGCTGTAATAACATTGAAGGGAGAATGAAGTGTAGGACTTTTGCAACTTTTGTTGGGAAAAGGCTTGTATGAAGCCATGTTGATACTGATTAAGAACCTCTTCTAATATAGGTGGTTTCTCAACAGCTATTTATTGATGTCTTAAAAGAAAGGACTTTCTTCTATGGACATTCTTAATATAGAAAGGATGGGAATTGATCACGTCTTGTTCAGTTTTTTTTTTTATTCCATGCATTGTAGTTGCCTTAGACTGTGTTACTTTCTTCATTTTGAGGCTGAATTAAGACTTTTCCTTTCTCATAAATTGCAAAATGGATTGAATGGTTTGGCTTTGGTCAATCCTTTACTGAAATAGAAAAATATGCACAGTTTTGAAAATGTCTAAAGGAACTGAAATAAATGTGATATAATGCCCAATAATATGACAATGGGTTAAGATAATGACATGACCTCTGATACTGCATGATGTCCAACATTTCTTCCCATTGCTTTGAAGGAAGCATTCCTTGTATCAATCTTGCACAATTCAGTAGCCTAAGTATGTTACACTGTATTGCCAAAGAGTAGATCTTCAAGGATTGAAAGAAAAAGTTCAAGAAGATGCCTATTAGTTCTCCAGGAAGGTATCAATTTCTGCAGCAACTTGCAATATTCTATGAGCTTTGGACTTTAGCTACAATCTCCTTTCTTCTGGTTGCATTAAGAAGACATTCTTTCCAAGAATCACCCTATTCTAAACAAAATCTAGTAAAAGCCTTTGAAGTCAATGCTGCATTGTCATTAAAGGGAGAATGAAGCAGAGACATTTTGCAACTTTTGTTGGGAAAAGGCTTGTAGAAAGTCATACTGATGTTGATGAAGTTCATCTTCTAATATTTGTGTTTTATCAATGGCTATTTATTGATGTCTTCAAGGAAAGGCCTCTCTCCTGTGGACAATGTTAATATAGAAAGGAAGGGAATTGGTCAGGCTTTGTTGAGTTTCTTTGGATTCCATGCATTGCAGTGGCCCACATACTGTGGACCCCTCTTCATTTTCAGGCTTAGTTAAGACTTTTCATTTCCCATAAATTAAAAAATGGATTGGCTTTGGAGAACCCTTAACTGAAAAATAAAAAAAGTGCAACATTGGAAAGAAAATTCTATAAGAATTGAAATATAGGTGACAATGCCCAGTAAAATAAGAATGGGGGAAGATGCAGACATGCCCTCACCACTTCCATGATATACAACATTTCTCTTGTGTTGCACTGAAACAAACATTCCCTGTATTAATCTTGCATAATTCAGTAGCCTACATGTCTTACCTTATATGTTAATGGGCAAATTTTTAATGATTAAAGGAAAGATGTCAAAAAGTCATCTATTAGTTATATGGGAAGGCATCAATTTCTGCAGCACCTTGGAAAATTCTGTAATCAATGGGCCTTGGCTACAATCTCCTCACTTTGTGTAGCACTATACACTCATCCTTTCCAAGGAACAGCCTATTCCACACAAAATCTACTAAAAGCCATTGAAATCAATGCTGCATTGCCATTAAAGGAAGAAAGAAGTTGAGGACTTTTGCAATTTTTGTTGGGAAAAGGCTTGTATGAAGCCATACTGATGTAGATGACATACCCAATTTAATGTTGGTGATTGATCAATGGCTATTTATTGATATTTTAAATGAAAGACATTTCTCCTTTGGACATTCTTAACAGAAAAGATGAAAATTGCTCAGGCCTTGCTTGGTTTCTTTGGATTCCATGCATTGTGGTAGCCAGAGACCATGGTTCTTTCTGCATTTTGTGGCTGAGTTAAGACATTTCCTTTTCCTGAATTTGCAAAATGCATTGGTTTTGGTCAACCCTTGACTGAAATAGAAAAACATGCATGTTTAGCAAAAGTCCAACAGAACTGAAATAAACTCGATATAATGCCCAGGAACATCACAGTGGGTTAAGATAATATCATGTCCTCAGATCCTGTATGATGTTCAACATTCCTATGCTGTTGTGTTGAAGGAAACATTCACTGTGTCAATCTTGAATAATTTAGTAGCCTAGGTGTCCTACCCTAGATGTCAATGGGCAGACCTTTAATGATTAAAGGAAAAAAAATTAAAAAGAACTTATTCTTTATTTTATCAATATAGGCATTTAGAGATAGAAATTTTCTTTAAATTACTGCTTTTGCTGTTTCCCATAGGTTTTGATAGGTTATCTCATTATTGACATTCTTTTTAATGAAATTATTGATCATTTCTATGATTTATTCTTTAACCCACTCATTCTTTAAGATTTGGTTGTTCAATCTCTCTGAACTAATAAAATCAGAAGCCCTGACCAAAAAGTAAATCTATAGTGCATTATTGCACATCTTCATTATTATACCTAAATATTCAGCATTCCTCATTACTGGAATGTATCAGTAGCAAACTTTTTTCATAGAATAATGCATTTTAAAAATATCATAAAATCATATAATTTGTTGGAAAGAACATCAGCATCCAACTTCTCTAACCAATTAAGGAAAGGAATGCTTTCAATGACATACCAGACAAATGGTCATCCATCCTCTGCTTGAAGAACTTCAGGGAAGGAAAACTCATAACTTCTTCAGGCAGCCTGTTCTAGTTTGAAACAGTTCAAAATATTAGGTTTTTATGTTTGTTTGTTTTTGTTTTTTTCTCTGTTCTCTGTTTTTTCTCTCTTTTTTTCTAAGTTTACTTTCGGTACTTATACTTACTTTTCCTAGTTCTTCCTTCAAGGACCAAAGAAAATAAGTCTAATATCTCTTCCAGGTGACGTTCCTTTAAACATTTGAATATGATATCATACCCCACCGAATCTTCTCTCATTCCTTTTCTCCCTTTCCCTTCCACTCCCCTTTCCATTTCCTGATATCCCTCTCATTTACTCCTCTCTTTTTAATTTAGTATTTTATTTTCCCCCAGTTACACATAAAAACAATTTTAACTTTCATTTGTAAAACTTTGAATTCTAATTTTTTTTCAGTGCCCCCCCCGTTGAGAAGGCAAGCAATGCAGTACAGGTTACACATTTGTAGTCTTATAAAACATTTCCGTAATAGTCATGTTGTGAAAGAAAATATAGACTAAATAAAAACTCAAGAAAAATAAATAAAAAGTTTAAAAACGTATGCTTCAATCTATATTTAGATGCCATCAATTCTTTCTCTGGGTCTGGATAGTATTTTTTTTCCTAAGTCCTTCAGAGTTGCCTTAAATCACTGTATTGCTGAGAATAGCTAAGTCATTCACAGCTGATCATCAGATTATTTGTTACTTTGTACACAGTACATTTCACTTTGCCTCAGCTCATGAAAGTCTTTCCAAGTTTTTCTGAGAGCATCTAGCTCACCATTTATAATACTATTCCATCATAATCACATAACGCAACTTTTTCAGCCATTGTCCAGTTGATGGGCTACCTCTCAATTTCCAGGTTTTTTTTTTTTGGCTACAGAAAAGAACTGCTATAAACATTTTGTCATACATAGGTCATTTTCCTTTTTGCTTTTTATCTCTTTTGGAATATAGACCCAACAGAGGTATGGCTAGGTCAAAAGGTTTTATACTATTTGGGTATAGTTCCAAATTACTCTACAGAATGGCTGAATATGTTCTTCACAACTCCATCAACAATGCTTTAATGTCTCATTTTTCCACATCCCCTCCAACATTTGTCACTTCTCTTTCTGTCCTATTAGCCAATCTAATAGATATGAAATAGTATCTCAGAATTGTTTTAATTTGCATTTTTCCAATCAATAGTGATTTAGAGCATTTTTCATGTGGCTATAGATAGCTTTGGTTATTTCATCTGAAAACTGATTATATCTTTTGATCATTTATCGATTGGCAATGGTTCTTATTCATATAAATTTGACTCATTTTTCTATATGATTAGAAAATGAGGACTTTATCAGAGAAACTTCAAACATTTTTTTTCAAACATTTACTATTGCTAACTGTATTTCCCTCCATCCTATCCCCTGTTTATTCTGCTCTCTTTCTTTCTCTCTCCTTTCACCCTGTAACATCTCAAAACTGTTTTGTTTCTGACTAACTCCTCCCGCAATCTGCCCTCCCTTCTATCACTTCCTTTCTCTTATCCCCTTCCTCTCTTACTTTCTTGTAGGGTAAGGTAGATTTTTATACCCAATTGAATGTATGTGTTATTCCTTCTTTGAGCCAATTCTGAAGAAAGTAAGTTTCACTCACTCCCCCTAATCTTCCTCCTCTTCCCCTCCAGAGTAAAACACTTTTTCCTAACTCTTTTATATGAGGTAATTTACTGTATTCTAACTTTCCCTTTCCCTTTTCCCCCAATACATTCCTCTCTCAATCCTTAATTTTATTTCTCTAGATATCATCCCTTCATATTAAACTCACACTTGACCCCTCCTTCTAACTGTCCTAAAATGAGAAAGTTCCTACCTGTTACAAGTGCCATCTTCATTTTAAGACCCTCATCATTTCCGTTTCGTATTCACCTTTTTATGCTTCTCTGGATTCTTGTTTTTGAAAGTCAAATTTTCTATTCAGCTCTGGTCTTTATATCAAGAATACTTGAAAGTCGTCTACTTTGGCCAAGATGGTGGAGTAAAGTCAGGGACTTGTTTGAGCTTTCCCCCAAACATCTCTAAATGCCTTTAAAATGACTCTAAAATCCTAGAGCATCAGAACCCTGCCAAAACAGAGTGAAACAAATTTCCAGCCCAACACAACTTAGAAAGTTGGGAGAAAAGGTCTGTTTTACCAGGGTGAGAGAGGAACACAGTCCAGTGCAGGCCATGCAAGCAAAGACGGCCCCAGCAAATTCAGAGCAGGCCTGGGGGCAACTGAATAACTGGAAGCAGTTGCAGTTTCCAGACCTCTAAGTCCGCAGATCCCAAAAACAACTTAGAAGGTCAACAGGAAATGTATGTTATACCTGGACCTGATAGTCCAGCTTAGGACGTACCAGAACAACCCCATCCATAGCAAACCAAGAGCCAATCCTGGGAACCACCGAATCAGCAGCAGCAGTGGCAATGGCTGCTTCCAGAGCTATCAGTCAAATAACTGGTCAGAAGGAGATTACAGGGGTCTTTTTGCTAGCACTGAAACATGACTCTGTTGCTTTGCTCACACTTAGACCCGAGTTACAATGCTGGGTGGTAGTCCCAGGGCAAGGAGGAGCACTAGTACAACAGAGCTTGTGGCTGTAGTGGGGGGGAGGGGGGTCCTCCTTACATTTCCAGGGCAGAAAAAGAGTGTTTCTGGCATAGGCCAGGAGAGTAGTAAACATCTCTCCTTAGATCATATCACCTTGGAAAAGCTGAAAACTTACAGGTCCCTAGAAGTATCTCTGAAAATAATTGCACAAAACCCTTGAAGTTTGGGACGGTGTGCCCTCCACTTTGGAAACACAGCTCTAACAAAGAGTTTAAAGTAAACTAGTAGACTGAGATAATAATGCACTGTTGGTGGAGTTAAGAACTGATTCAACTGTTCTGTAGAACATTTTGGAACTAAGCCCAAAGGGCTATAAAACCATGCATAACTCTTTGACCTAGCAATACCACTGATAGGTCTATATCTCAAAAGAGATAAATTATAAAAAGGAAAAGCACCTATATGTACAAAAATATTTATAGTCGCTCTTTTCTGGGGGCAAAGAATTGGAAATTGAGGGGATGCTCATCAATTAGGGAATGATTGAACAAGTTGTGGTGTGTGATTGTGATGCAATATGATTATACTGTAAGAAGTGATGAGCTGGATGCTCTCCTGAAAACCTGGAAAGACTTGCATGGGCTGATGTACTGTGTACAAAGTAACAGCAAAATCATGGGGATGATCATCTGTGAATGACCTAGCTATTATTAGCGATGTAATGATCCCAGACAACTCTGAAGGACTTATGATGATCCATCCCCAGAGAAGGAACTTATGGTATTCGAATACAGACTGAAGCATATTTTTTTTTTTTACTTTCTTTATATTTCTTGAGTTTTTTTCTTGTCTATGTTTTCTTTCACAACATGACTATTATGGTTGTTTTGCATGACCACAAATGTATAACCTATATCAAATTGCTTGTCTTCTCAATGGAGAGGGAATGGGAAGGGAGGAAGGGAGACAATTTTGGGACTCAAAGTTTAAAAAAATAATGTTATTATTGTTTTTCCATGTAACTGGGGAAAATAAAATTTTAAATAAAAGCTAAAAAAATCCTCTATTTCATTGAATATTTATTTTTTCTTATGAATGATTATAATTAAGTTTGCTGGGTAGGTGATTCTTGGTTGTAATCCTAACTCCTTTGCTATCAGGAATATCATATTGCAGGCCTTTAATGTAGAAACTGCTAAATCTTGTGTTATCCTGACTGTGGCTCTGAGATACATAGATTGTTTCTTTCTGGCTGCTTGCAATATTTTCCCCTTGACCTGGGAACTCCAGAATTTGGCCATAACATTTCTGGTAGTTTTCATTTTGGTATCTTTTCAGGAGGTGACCAGTGGATTCTTTCAATTTCTATTTTACCCCCTGGTTCTAGCATATCAGGGCAGTTTTCCTTGATAATTTCTTAAAATATGATGTCTAGGGCTCTTTTTTATCATGGCTTTCAGGTAGTCCAATAAATGTTGACTTCTCTCTCCTTGATCTGTTTTCCAGATCAGTTATTTTTCCAGTGAGATATTTCACATGGTGTCCTTTTTTGCCCATCCTTCTGGTTTTGTTTTATAATTTCTTGATTTCTCATAAAGTCATTAACTTTCATTTCTTCCATTCTAATTTTTGAGTAATTATTTTCTTCAGTGAGCTTTTATACCTCCTTTTACATTTGCCCAATTCTACCTTTTAAGGAGTTTTTTTTCTTACCTTCAGTGAATTTGTGTGCCTCCTTTTCCATTCTGCTTTTTGCAGCATACTTCTCTTTATAGGCTTTTTGTATCTCTTTTACCATTTTGCCTAGTCTGTTTTTTAAGGTGTTATTTTCTTGAGTCATTTTTTTTGTGCTTACTTTACTAAGTTATTAACTCATTTTTTATGATTTTCTTGTGTCAATCTCATTTGTCTTCCCAATTTTTCCTCTACTTCTCTTATTTGCTGTTCAAAATCCTTTTTGAGCTTTTCCATAACCTGAGACTAATTCATATTTTTCTTGGAGGCTTTGGATGTAGGAGCTTTGACTTTGCTATCTTCTTTTCAGTGTGTGTTTTGATCTTCCTAATCACTATAGTAATTTTCTATGGTCAGCATTTTTTTTTCTGTTGTTTGCCCATTTTCCAGCCTATTAATTGACTTTCAATTCTTTGTTAATGTAGGGTAGTGCTTCCAGGGTGGAGGATGCACTGTCCCATGCTTCAGGGGTTTTGTGCAGCTATTTTCAGAGATATTTCTAGGGACCTGTAAATTTTCAGTTCTTCCAAGTTGATATGATCTAAGGAGAGGTTTTTACTATTCTCCTAGCTTATGCTGTGGTCTGTGATCAGCCATGCACTCATTCTTTTCTGCCCTGGAACAGTGAGGAGGTTCCCTGTTCCACTGTGGCAGCAAGATCTGGTGTGTTAGTTCTCCTCCTTGCTCTGGGACTACCACCCAAGAATGGGACCCAGATCCATATATGGGCAAAGCAACAAAATCTTGCCCCAGTGCTAGCAAAGAGAGCCCTGTAATATCCTTCTGACCAGTTGTTTGACCCACTTGCCTTCTGTGGACTGAGTGCTGTCAAAGCTGCTAATGTCATTGGTGATTCAGTGGCTCCTAAGGCCTGCTCCTGGTTTGCTGGGGCCTAGTCTATGCCGGCATGGCCTGAGCTGGACTGTGCTCATCTCTCACCCTGGTGTAATAGACCTTTCCTTCTGATGTTTTAAGTTGTCTTAGACTGGAAAATTGTTTCTCTCTGTCTTTTTGTGAGTTCTGCCACTCTAGAATCTGTTTGGAATAATTATTTAAATGTATTTGGAGGGGTTTTGGGGAGAGTTCGTGAGATACCTTGCATTTATGCCACCATTTTGACTCTGCCTTTCTTCCCCTCCCCTTCCCCCTTTTCCCTTCTCTTTCTCCTCTCCCCTCCTCTTTCCTCTCCTTCCTTTCATTCCTTTCCTCTCCTTTTCCACCACCTTTCCCTCTCTTTTACTTTCTTCCTCTTCTTTGCCCTTCTCTTCCCCTCCCTTTCCTCACCTAAATATCCCCAGTTCCTTCTGTTTGAATTTACCTGACTAAACTCTCCTATATATAAAAATGTAACAGAAGAAAATTGCAAACCATCTAAAAGCAAGTTTCTTTTTAGAACCAAAAATCACTGCTCAATTATAATGTGTATTAGCTGAGCTAAATTTATAAAGATTGGGTCTAATTCATGTCTGAAAGAAAACATGTGATTGGGAGAAAGAAGGGGCTTTCTTTCCTTCATTCAAGAACCAGGGATTACCACAAAAAATGCCCCTAGGCTTACCTTCTAGATGAGGTTGAAGGAATGAATGGATGGCAGGTATGCCTGAAGGCTGGTCAATCCCATCAAAACAATTAGTTATTGAACTGGTGATAAGTTTTATTTGGTGTCATGTAATCAGTAACTCAGTTACAGTGGCAACTCAGCAAATTGAAGCAAAGTACCTTAACAAGTAGTAACTATAGGAAGCAGAAAAGCAACAGCTTGCACATCTAGCCACTGGTACCCTCAAGCATAGGGTTAAGAGGTGAAAGCCAGAGGAGGGCCTGGGCCTAAAAGATGTAAAGATAAAAGCTGTCTGTCTAAACCTTCAGATTTAAAGAAAAAATACCTTTAGAAAAGCTTTTGAAAAACTTCAATTAGGGCTTCTGAAGGGCTACAAACCAGAGTTTGGAAACTATCTGGCTGCTCAAGGCAGTCACAATAAGATCTTTGTTATCTGGGAAGGTACAGGTTAAGTTAACTAAGACCTATTTAACCCCCTTGCCCACCACTTTCCAAGGACTTCTAAGTCCCCCCCCTTTAAAAAAAAACTTTGCAGCTTTCAACCTATAGAAACTGAAGTTTTTATCTAAAGTGAATAAAAGTGAAGTAATAATTTGACCTAGATTCAATCCAAGTTTATTCAACTACCTAATAAAGTTATAAGGAATTTCAGATATATATAGATTTTTTATTACCATCTAGGGCAAGATATAGATAAGAAGAACACAAGATTGGTTATACAGATAACAGAGCCAATGGAATATGGCAAATCACTTTCCCTTTGCCATAGTGATTTTTTTCAGAATTACCTGTACTCTGTACATTTATAATCACATTGTATTTTAAGTAACTCTTCTTCACCAAATTCAGAATTCCAGATTTCTATATGAAATATTATTTTCCTTAGAATTATAATATTTATCATTACTTACATGATTTACTATTATTTTACAATCATTTCTATTTGTCTATGCTAAAAAACCTATCATAACAACTTTTAGGTTTTCAAAACATTTTCACAAGAACCCTGGAAACTTGAGTGGAATGAGTATTATTATCTCAATTATAGGAAAAATGATATTCAGGAAGCTTAACCCAAGTGGAAGCAGGAAGTCCTGTTAGATGACTATTGTCATTTGTAACCAACTTTAGGAAGTTTGTAACAAACTCAGTACTGTTGACTCCTGGGTTCCCATTAGGCTTGTTCAGTTTAATGAAACTTATTAAAAATATTTTTTGTCTTTGTATTTTACTACATTTCTTTCAAATTATGTTGATGTAGCATTTAGTGATGGCTGATAATTGCAGTGAATATTTATCATTTGTTACATGTTGCATCTTTAAAACTATGTAATTCAGAGCAGAGCCAGGTATGCCTACCTTAAAAGAAATTCGAGCCCCAGTCCCATACATCCCACCAGCCAATGCCTTTGCCTTGGGACATATCAATGTATAAATTAATAAAATGCTTCATGCATTTTTTTAATTAGTCAATAGGGGTGGAGCCAAGATGGTGGAGCAAAAAGAGTGACTTGATTGAGCTCTGCCACAAACCCCTCCAAATATTTGTAACAATGACTCTAAATAAATCTTAGAGCTGCAGAAGCCACAAAAAGACAGAGTGAAACATCCAGCCCAAGACAACCTGGAAGATTTATTGGAAAGGTCTGTTGTGCTGGGCTGGGTGAGGAGGGCAGTTCAGTTTGGGTCATACAGGCAAATATGGGGCCTCAGAGAACCTGGAGGAGTACTCAGGGGATTGAATCAAGGAAAGCTGTGGTGGTTTCCAGACTCCTCAATCCACAAACACCAAAGACAACTTAAAAAGTCAGTAGGAAAAATCTGTCTGACTGGGGTAAGATAAGAGCCCAGCACAGGCCCAGGGTCACAGCTGTTTCCAGAGCTCTCTGCCCACAGACTGAAGGGGAATCCAGTGCCTGATCAGAGGGGGATTACAGGGATCTCTTTGCTGGTGCTGAGGCAGGAATTTCTCACTTTGCCCGTGCTTGAATCTAGGTCACAGTTTTGGGTGGTAGTTCTGGACAAGGAAAAGTGCTGGCATGGTAGAGTTTGTAGTGGTAGTGAAGAGAGAATCCTCCTCACAGTTCCAAGGTAGAAAAGAGTGCTTGTGGTCACTCATAGACCATAGCACAGGCCAGGAAAGGAGTAATACCACTTCTTTGATCATACCACCTTGGAGAAACTGAAAATTTACAGGTCCCTAGAAGTATCTCTGAAAACAGTGCACAAAACCTGCAAAGCTTGGGACAGTACATTCTCAACACTGGAAGCAGACCCCTGCCTTGACAAAGAGTTTAAAACTCAAGTAATTGGCTGGGAACATGAGCAAACTGCACAAAAAAAATCAGAACATAGAATCTTTCTTTGGTAACATAGAAGAACAAAACATATAACCAGAAGAAGATAACAAAGTCAAAGTTCCTACATCCAAAACCTCCAAGAAAAATATGAATAAGTCCCAGGCCATGGAACAGCTCAAAAAGGATCTTGAAAGGAGAAGAAGAGGAAAAACTGGGAAGAGAAATGAGAGTGAAGCAAGAAAATCATGAAAAACAAGTCAACAGCTTGCTAAAGGAGACCCAGAAATTACTGAAGAAAATAACACCTTAAAAAAATAGCCTAACCCAAATGGCAAAAGAGGTCCAAAAACTCAATCAGGAGAAGAATGCCTTAAGAAGCAGAGTTGTCCAAATGGAAAAGGAAATCCAAAAGCTCACTGAAGAAAATATTCCTTAAAAATTAGAATGGAGCAAGTGGAAGCTAGAGATTTTATGAAGAATCAAGACATTGTAGAACAAAACCAAAAGAATGAAAAAAAATAGAAGACAATGTGAAATATCTCATTGAAAAACAACTGACACTGAGAAAGGAGGAGGAAGACAAGGGTAAGTTACATTATAGGAAAAGACACAAAAGTCTTTTACAGCAGAGGGTAAGAAGGGAGGGAGATGAATATTGCTTGAACCTTACTCTCATAAGATTTAGCTCAAGAAGGGAATAACATAATCAATTAGGTATAGAAATCTAACTTGCTCTGTAGGCAGTAGGATGGAAAAGGGGAAGGAAAAAGGAGAGGGGATAGAAGAGAGGGAAGGAGAAGTAAGAGTAAAGGGGAAGAAAAGGGAAAAGGCTAATAGAAAGGAGGAGGGACTGAAGGAGGAGGTGGTCAAAAGCAAAACACTACTGAGGAGGGAAAAGAAGAAAGGAGAAAGAAAAGGATAATTGGGGAGGGGGGAAGATGGAGAAAAAGACACACATGGTAATCATAATTGTGAATGTGAATGGAATGAACTGTCCCATAAAACAGAAGCAGATAGAAGAATGGATTAAAACCATAATCCTACACTATGTTGTTTACAGGAAACACATTTGAAAAAGAGCGATACACACAGGTTAAAGGTAAAAGTCTGGAACAGAATATATCATGCTTCAGCTGAAGTAAAAGAAAGTAGGTGTAGCAATCCTGGTTTCAGACAAAGCAAAAGCAAAAATAAATCTTATCAAAAGAGATAAGGAAGGAAACTACATCCTGTTAAAAGGCACCATAGACAATGAAGTAATAGCACATATGCCCCAAATGGTATAGCATCTAAATTCTTAGAGGAGAAGTTCAGGGAATTACAGGAAAAAATAGACAGCAAAACTATACTATGGGGGACCTCAATCTCCCCCTCTCTGAACTAGATAAATCTAACCACAAAATAAACAAGAAAGAAGTTAAGGAGGTGAATAGAACATTAGAAAAGATAATATAATAGACCTCTGGAGAAAACTGAATGGGGATAGAAAGGAATATACTTTTTTCTCGGAGGTACATGGCACATACCCAAAAAATTGACCATGTACCAGGGCATAAAAACCTCACAATCCAATTCAGAAAAGCAGCAATATTAAATGCATCCTTTTCAGATCATGATGCAATAAAAATTATGTGTAATAAAGGGAACAAAAGATCCAGACTATCAAGGGAACTAATGAAAAGAAATGCAGGGGAAGGTGGCCTAGCCATTCCAGATCTTAAATTGTATTATAAAGCAGCAATCAGGCTGGGATTCTTATAATCCAGCCATTGCTTAGATTCTTAAAATCTAGCCAATAGTTCACTAATATTCAGACTCCTTAAGAATCTGCCTAATATGGCAGATGTTCTAATAAACCTTGTCTTTGGCTGAAAGAAGGCTTGGGTCAAATTCTTTCGGGTAGGATCTGCATGTTGTGATTTTAGGGTCCCAGCACCCCTAAACCACATAATTTTGGTGGCCCATATGGGGAACTGCCTAACCCCAAGTTCTTTTCCAACCAAGACTGGAAGTTATGTAAGCCCCACCCCCCTTTCTTGCTCTGCAGTTGGGGTTGCTGTCCAAGTACCAATGGTTGGAGGTGCTTTTCAGGCAGACAGTTATGAGACTTTCTTTCACTCAGCCTAATGCTCTCAGGCTCTTGGCCCACTGGGTCAGTTCAAGGCCATGGACCTGGGTACACCTTTCGCAGCATAGAGGACAAGGACAGATACCCTTTCTGGAAGAGTATGACCAATTCTGTCAGTTATCTTGGCAATAGAGAATTGAGGAAAACTGCAGTTGCTTTTTGATTCCCTGAGACTGACTTACTCCCTTCTCTATACACCCCTGAATCCTCCTTCATGGAGGTTACAAGGAAAAGTTAGAACAGCTGAAAATGTCTTGGCAGATTCTGGAGGTTTTGTGATTGATTATTTTGAAACTCCTTACAACCCTGGTCATTCCTTTCTCCCACTCCCTTCCCTTGAAAAAAGAGGGTATTTGTTAACCCCTCTCATAAGATAAGAGAGTTTCACCCTTTAACCCTCACCTTTGATTTCACTCTCCCCCACCTGGGGAAAGGAAGGAGCAGGGAGAGGCAGCAGCTAAGTTGTGAATCCCACTGGCAATGGCCTTGGACCCAGGGGCAACCTTTGCCTGGAAACATCATGCAGGTTCAACACATCCTGCTCAAGGTAAAGTAAAGAAGCTATCCCCAGATCTTAGGTAAGCATGCTCTTTTAAAGTTGTAGTTTTAACTGTTAATGAGATGTTGATTCTTTGTGTAAAGTAATCTGGAAATCATTTAACAAAATTGAAGTCACCTGATTGCTAATGAGTTTGTTTCATGTTTCAAATTGGTGAACTTTTTCTGTTATGTCAAACAACTTTTCATAATTTGTTTACCATTAAAATAATTTGGCTATTGTTGGTTATTGTTTTAATGTGTAAGCTAGCCAAAAAGCTTGTTTGTGTTATATATGGATTCCTGAGAATTTGTATAGAAATCTCTAACAATTGGCTTTTTACATCAGGACAAATTTAAGTTTGAGATGTAAATCCTGAAAAAGTTTTTCCTAAGCTGTGATTAATGAAAACTTACTGTTTGAGATTTTAAAAAAAAAGCTTATGATTTTATTTTGAGTTGTCTAATGGATTATAATAATCCATCAATAAATCAATAATCCACCAACTGAGAGAAATGCCACAAGCTACTCAGAGAATGTGATACTGGTGGGAAGTCAGCATCAGGAAAAGCTGAGAGGACAATTTTAGCCTCAGTCTAAGATGGGATCCTCTTGGCTCAATTCCCCTATTATGTTCCTTTGAAAAGGAATGTTATCCACCTGGCTATTCCTGAGTCTAGTTATGAGGTGAATTTGATACTGCATGATTGGAAAACTGAATTATCTGAATCTAAACAGAGCTAAGGATGTTTATCCTGTCATATCTTGGCCCTGCAGTTTCTTTTCTGTCAGATTTGTGTCTTCAAGACTACAGGCCATTCACCTACAGTTGGTAGTAAACAGTAGGTACCAGTCAATGCTCCCCTCCCCCCATCCCCCTCATTGTTCACTGGATGCAGCCTGTGCTTGGTTCCAGTCAACTTCCTCTTTGGGACCCCCTTGAGACAGGGACACCTCTATGCCCCTTGCCAGCAGGAAGCAGTTTCAGAAACTGAGATCTTCACCCCTTACCACAAAAGAATTTGGGTCCCATTTGTTTGAGGGGGGAATAATGAGAATGGGAGCTAAATCCCAAAAAGTAAAAACCTTGGACTTTCCCACATGGCCAAATCTTTGGAATTTGTCTGAGGCTATAATCCTATCAACTGACCTTTCATTGTGGCTACACTAAATCTCTCATTTCTGTTACCTTTAACCTAGCCTAACCCTCCCTATGCCCCCCCAGCTATTTCCCACACTTTATCCTAGCTAGGCTCTATTGTCCAGGTCCCAGGAGTTCTGTTCACCCCAACTTACTGGACACTCCCATCCAGATCTCCTTAGACCCCTCCTCCAGTCACCCCAAGCTACTTGGCCACTCACTCTTAGATCCTTCCCATAGTCTTTCTGTATATAAGGTCCATCTTGTTTCCATTAAGATGCTCAGATTCCTAAAATCTAGTCACTGCTCAGATTTTCACAATCTATCCAATCTCCCAAAGATGCTCAGATTCCTTAACAGTCTGGCTAATATGGCACATCTTCCATGAACCTTGTTTTTAGCTGAAAAAAAAAATAAAGCAGCAATCATAAAAATTGCTTGGTATTGGCTAAGAAATAGAGTGATAGATCAGTGAAATAGGCTAAGTATGTAAGACATAGTAGTCGATGACTATAGTAATCTATTATTTGATAAACCCAAAGACCCCAGCTTCTGGGAAAAGAACCCACTCTCTGACAAAAACTGCTGGGAAAACTAGAAAAGAGTATGGCAGAAACTAGACATTGATCAAAATCTCACACCATATACCAAAATAAAGTCAAAATGGGTTCATGATTTAGATAAGAATTTTTACAAACAGTCTCTATCATAAGGGCCTCATTTCTAAAACATATAGAAAATTAAGGCAAGTTTATAAGAATATAAGTCATTCCCCAATTGATAAATGGTCAAAGGATATGAACAGGCAGTTCTCAGATGAAGAAATTAAAGTCATCTATAGTCATATGAAAAAATGCTCTAAGTCACTATTGATTAGAGAAATTCAAATCAAAACAACTCTGAGGCACCACATCACACCTATCAGATTGGCCAACATGACAAAATAAGAAAATGATAAATGTTGGAGTAGATACGGGAAAATTAGAACACTAATACATTGTTGGTGGAGTTGTGAAATGATCCAACCATTTTGGAGAGCAATTTGGAACTATACACAAAGGGCTATAAAAATGTGCATACCCTTTGACCCAGCAATAGCACTTCTAGGGCTATATCCTAAAGAGATCATACAAATGGGAAAAGGACCCACATGTACAAAAATATACACAGCAGTTCTTTTTGTGGTGACAAAGAATTGGAAATTTAGGGGATGCCCATCAATTGGGGAATGACTGAGAAGTTGTGGTGTATGAATGTAATGGAATACTATTGTGCTATAACAAGATGACTTCAGAAAAACCTGGAAAGATTTGTATGGTCTGATGCTGAGTGAAGTGAGCAGAACTGAGAGAGTATTGTACACAATAATAGCTACGTTGTGCGATGACTAATATTGATAACCTTAACCCTTCCCAGCAATACAAGGATCTAAGACTTCTCCAGAGGCCTCCTGATGGAAAATGTTATCCACATCCAAAGAAAGAACTATGGAATTTGAATGCAGATTGAAGCATACTATTTGCTATTTTTTTTCTCTTCTGTTGAGTTTTGTTTTCTCTTTCTGGTGGTTCCTTCTATTGGTTCTAATTCTTACTTACAACATCACTAATGTGAAAATATTTTTAATAAGAATGTGTATGTATAGTCGATATCAGATTGTGCATTGTCTTGGGGAGGGTGGTGGGGAGGGAGGGGGAGAAGAAATTTTAAACTCAAAAGCATATGGAAGTGATTGTTGATAAATCAAAATAAATTAATTTAAAAAAGACAATTAAAAAAAAGAAAAAATCTAACCTGGAAAATAGATCCAGGAGAAGTAATTAAAAAAAATTATTGGACCATCTGAAAGCCATGATCCAAAAAAGAGCCTAGACATCATATTTCAAGATATTATCAAGGAAAACTGCCCTGATATTCTAGAACCAGAAGATAAAATAGAAATTGAAAGAATCCACCTCCTGAGAGAGATCCCTAAAGGAAAACTCCTAGGAATAGTGTAGCCAAATTCCAGAGTTCCCAGGTCAAGGAGAAAATATTACAAGCAACCAGAAAAAAAAATGAAGGATTGTGGAAACACAATCAGAATAACATAAGAAATAGCAGCTTCTATATTAAGGGACTGGAGGGCTTGGAATATAATATTCTGGAGGTCAAAGGAGATAGGATTACAGCCAAGAATCAACTACCCAGCAAAACTGAATATAATCCTTTGGGCGGGGGGGGGAAATGGACATTCAGTGAAATAGAGGACTTTCAAGCAATTCTTGATGAAAAAAACAGAGTTGAATAGAAAATTTGACTTTCAAATATAAGACTCAAGAGAAGCTTGAAGAAGTAAACAGGAAAGAGAAATCATAAGGGACTTATTAAGGTTGAACTGTTCACATTCCTACATGGAATTATGATATTTGTAACTCATGAAACCTTTGTCAGTATCAAAGTAGTTGGAGGGAAAAACATATGTATAGATAGATAGATGAATAGAAGGCACAGGGTGAGTTGAAGATGAAGGGGTGATATCTGGAGAATAAAATTAAGTGGTGAGAGAGGATTATACTGGGAGGAGAAAGGGAGAAGTAGAATGGGGTAAATTATCTCATGTAAAGCAGACAAGAAAAGGCTTTTACAGTGGAGAGGAAGTGTGGGAAAGAGAAAGGGAATGACTGAATCTTATTCTCATCGGATTTGGCTTAAGGAGGGTATATGGTACGGAAATCTATCTTATTCTTATTCTATAGGAAAATAGGGGAAAAGTGATGAGATCGGGGGATGATAGAGGAGAGGGAAGATTGTGGGAAGGGGTATTCAGAATGCACACCATCTTAGGGTGGAGGGAGTGACAAGATGGGGAGAAAATTTGGAACTCAAAATATTGTGGAAGTGAATATTGAAAACCAAAAATAAATTAATTAATAAAATATTTAAAACAAAAAAATAGAAAAAAATAGAAAAAAATTCAGCCAATACCTCATTCCTTAGATGATCATTATATAGCAGGCTTGTGCAACACGTTAAATACATTATTTCCTTTGATTCTCACATCAGTCCTGTGATGTATTACTGTGACTCTGATCTTCGTTGGACAGATGAAAATAACTGAAGAACAAAGAGCGTAAGTGACATTCTTAGAATAACGTAAGCAAGTATTAGAGGTTAGATTTAACACTAAGTGTCTCCTAATTTCAAAGGCAGCATAGTTCCATGGAGCCATGGTGGTTTTGAATCCATTCCTCAACTATGCTGGTTTTCTGAGGTACTACTGTCTTTTGTTCTTCTTTGTCTCATAACTAAATTACAAATTTTCTCTTTGGCTTATAGCTATACAATGATAGGGAATACCAGGCAAATGTGATGAAGGCCTACATATTGTGTGGGTTCTCTATACTAGATTTGAGAGAGGACAGGAACAAGAATGGGCACTTGATAGGCAAGCATGGATGAGTTGAAATCTGAGTCATTAGAGGAAATATACACATTGATTAAATCACAGATTTATTAAAGACCAATCTAGAAAACAATAGATTCTTTTCAATATATTCATTACATTCCAAGTGTTTTACACTACATAAAACACTACACAAAACAAAAAAAAAATCTAACTCTTTCTCTCAATATTTTCTTAAATTATTTTAGGCAGTTTTAAAGTATCCAGTTACTTTGTTACAGTGTAGATTCAATTCCAAATAGTTAAATAATCCTTTGCAAAATAAGGGCTAGATAATATATCATTATCATTCAGAAATCATTGAAAATTAATTAATATTTCACATATATAGACAAGGAGGAAAATAAGTGCCAAATATAAAAGATTTGGATTTTGTTTTTCTTCCCAAAGTGGATTTAAGTAATTCATTTTATTTGACTGATTTGGTAGCTGAATTGACTTCTTTTAAGTCAATAATGCTATTTTTAGACTTTTTCCTAAATTAATTGGAGTATTTTTACTTAGAAAGTTCAAGAGAGGGAAAAGTGCTTTATTGAACTGTTTACTGCTCCCTTACTTTGACTATTCATGACTCTATCATGAAAGAATGATTTTTGTTCCTAGAAACATTTTTTTTCCTATTATGTCAGCCATTTAGGGGAAGAGTTTGGAATGTTACATGAAATACTTTTTAGAAAGTTGTTTGGAATTCTTTGTGGTAACAATTAAATTATCTTGATGGCTATCATTAAAACTATAAAATGAGATAAGAAGCCATAGCTATCCCCTTTTATATGGTTAATAGCTTTTTTCCTACTACCAAACAGAAATAGGGACAATCATTATGGTAACTTAGACCTAAAGCACTGCCTTCTACATTTATCTGCTTCTCCATATAATTGCTCAGTTTCTCATTATTATTTGGATGGGTGTATACACAGTTACCAAATTTTACAGGCAGCACACATTTGGGTTCCTATTAATTTTGGTTTGGTTCATATAGTAGCTTATGCTGTACTGGTCCCACATGGCCTCAGGGCAGTTTTCTGTTCTGAATCACAGTATAGTTCTGAGGAAATTTCATGATTCTTTTCAGAGCCAATTATTAGAGAGGGCCAAAGTTTTGTTTGTCCAAAGTACACATTAAGTTATAATAGTTTGATTATCTCCTTTTTTTGTACAGGCTGATTTTAACCAGAGTGTGGTTAGTTCTACTGCTCCATTCAGCAACTTATACTCAATTCTATTAGATCAGGCCATTCTAGTAGTATGAAAATGAGAGTGGCTGTGGATGGTGAGGGTGAAGTGCAGTTGAAGAAATACTTCAGGATGGGTCTTCTAAATTTTAGTGATCTTTAAAGTATTCTTCAGCTAGGTCAGCCTGAAGTGGATTCACCAGTGCTATGAAGGATTGGGTGAGTTGGTCATCTTTGATTATTGACTTCCAATTTTTGACATTTGATACTGGTAGGTAGAACTAATCTTTTAAAAATTAATTTTAGGGTAATAAATCTTTGTTTTAAATGTGATCTTAGGTAGTTTGAATGACCATTTTGCTGGGAAGTTGATTTAATTTCTAAAGGCTCCCTTATGGGGAATTATAAGCTATTGCTAAGTCAATAAATTAGCTTCCTCAACCTGGATGTTATAGGATTTTTTTTTCCTTCCACATTTTCAGATTTCTTCTACATCCTTCATCAGCCTCCTTTTGAATGACAAATTGGAATGTCCCATAATGTATCACAGGGGCAATACCTAGAGCCCATGTAGCAAGTAATTTTCTATTCTAGAGATTGTTGAGAAACCCTCCTCACACTTTTTCCTGACTGCTCAATGCAAACACTGATTCTGCATAGCTGTGTATGGACATGATTGACATCAGATGGCCTGGCTATACACATAAACTACAATGTAAGTAGCTATTTCATTAACCACACATTACAGGTGACCTAAATCTATCTAGGTACCTATGTATCTATCTATCTATATCTATCCATTTATGTATATGTAGAGAGAATCTAAAGATAGACTAAAGCAGAAAGTTGAACATCTGCCTAAATCCTAGGTAGTTTCCTTACTAGGGGTTTACATTGGTTGTATATTCCTAACATTTTATCTAAAATAAACTCCCTAAAGCTGTAGGGGGTGGGAAGAGTGGACCTTAGAAAGCATTATTTTGCCCCAAGGCTTTAAAATAAGATGATTATTAAAATATTCACTAACCCTATCTAATGAAGAGTATTTTGGTAGCCTTCATAACTATTATAGCACACTGGGTCAGTGTCCTAAGGAAGATTTTAATGGCTGACATCTCCCTCACCTCTGTCCTGATGGTGTAATTTGTCTTTCTCTAACTGTGGTTCATATCATTTTCACCCAAGTTATTCATTTCCTTGCATTACTCTCAAGTGAGATACATGTGTCATTTGGCTTATTCACCCACCCTTGGGTGAGTTCCCTTCAGTTTATCCTATTGGTTAGAGATTCACTAACTTGAAAAGTTCAGTGTCACTAATATAAATTTTTAAAAAATCACTGTATGTGCACTCCCTCCTCAAAATATTATATGGTGATATTAAACCTGACATTCCTATCATTATTCCCTTGGGAACTAATATGGAAGTCTTATCCATCATTAGCTATACTTATGGCAAAAGGAGTTATCATTTGTGCTTACAATTGATTTGAATTGCATAGATGCAACCTGTCAAATGTTCAATTTTCATCATCATTATTATTTCACAGCTGGTTCCTCTGCTACTACGTGGGCTGCTTCTATTTCACATTATGTGGAATTTATATTGACTTCAAAAGAAGGAAATGAACAGTACAATTAAATTGCTATTTACCAAATTAACACTTGTGACTTGAAATAGCAAATACAGTTTCCTAAAGTCGTTATGCATTGGGAGAACTTAACTCAGTAATTAACAGCTTAAATAAATATCTTGCAAGGTGAATGTGGGGGTGTGTTTCATTAATTCTTCAAACATCTTCCTCATATTAGAGTTTTAACACCCTTGTTTCCTATACTCTTAGATCCATTTGTCCTTCATGATTTTAGTATTACTCAGCAGCTGTTATGAATTCTAAGAGGCACATTTCCTTTTAAGGATCACTATTTTAAACAACAGCAGACATGGAAACCTCAGAGGTCTATTAGAACTCACTGCAAATGTGTAAAAGAATCAATCTATGCCTAGGCATAGTGGTGCATGCCTATAATCCCAGCTATATGATGCTGGAAGAAATCTTGGGCTAAGGAGTTCTGAGCTACAGAGGGCTAAGCCTTTTGAGTGTACATATTGAGTTCAGCATCAATATAGTGAGCCCATAATGGGATGAAACACTGGTTTGCCTAAGGAAGGAGAGCAGCCATGCCCTGGATTAGAAATGGAGCAAGTAAAAACTTGGTTACCAAAAGGATTTGCTTCTGCATAGTCTCACCACCATTATTGAATACTTTAGTAGAAATTGTAGTTATAGCAATTAGAGAAGGAAAAAAAAATAATGGAAGGATTTACAATGGGCAATGAGGAAAAGAAAACTAACTCTTTGCAATTATTCTCATTGTATACTAAGAGAACCCTAGAGAATCAAGTAAAAAGTTAGATGAAACAATAACTTTAGTAAATATCTATAGGCCTACATAAATCATTATAATTTCTTTACATTTCCAAATAGTCCATCACTGGGGCAGCTAGGTGCCAGAGTGGATAGAGCACTGGCCCTGGAGTCAGGAGGACCTGAGTTCAAATCCAGGGTCACATACATAACACTCACTAGCTGTGTGTCTCTGGGCAAGTCACAACCCCAATTGCTTCATATAAAACAAAACAAAACAAAACAAAACAAAACAAATAGTCCATCACAAAGAGCTAGAGAAAGACATTTCATTTAAAATAACTGTAGATAATATAAAATACTTGGGAATCTTCTGGCCGTGACAAACCCAACAACTATATGAATAGAATTACAAATTACTTTTCACATAAATAAGTTCAGATCTATACAATTGGAAAAAATATTAATTGCTCATGTCTAAACTGAGCCAATGTAATAAAAATGATAATTTTATCTGAATTAATTTACTTGTTTAATGCCATACTAATCAAACTACCAAAAATATTTTATAGTGCTAAAAAATAGCAAAATTGTCTGAAAGAACAAGAACAATTCAAGACTATCAAGGGAAAACATGAAAAAAATGAAACCATAGTGGGCCAGAAGTTCCAGACTTCTAGCTATATTGCTAGCAGCAATTATCAAAACAATCTGGTAAGTGGCTAAGAAAGAGAACAGTGGTAATCTACTATGTGGTAAATACAAAGACTCTAAGTTCTGGGGTAAGAACTCACTATCTAAAAAAATTCTGCTGGGAAAACTGGAAAATAGTATGACAGAAAGTAGGCATAGACCTACATCTTACACCCTATACCAAGATAAAGTCAAAATGAGTACATGATTTAGATATAAAGACTGATACTATTGGCAAACTGGGAGAGCAAGGAATAGTTTATTTAACAGACCTATGGGGAATGGAAGAATTTATGACCAAACAAGAGATAGAGAACATTATGAAAGGCAAAATAGATGATGTTGATTACATTAAAATGAAAAGTTTTTGCACAAACAAAGCCAATGTAACCACGATTAGAAGGGAATCAGAAAGCTGGGAAATATTTTTTACAGCTAATGTCTCTGATAAAGGCCTCATATCTAAAATATAATGAGAACTGAGTCAAATTTATAAGAATAGAAGTCATTTGCCAACTGATAAGTGGTCAAAGGATATGAGCAAGCAATTTTCAAAGGAAGAAATTAAAACTATATATAGTCATATGAAAAAATGTTCTAAATCACTGTTGATTAGAGAAATGCAAATCAAAACAACTCTGAGGTACCACGTCACACCTATCAGATTGGCTAACATGACAAAACAGGAAAATGATAAATGTTGGAGATGATGTGGGAAAATTGGAACACTAATCCATTGTTGGTGGAGTGGTGAACTGATATAGCCATTTTGGAGAGCCATTTGGAACTATGCCCAAAGGGCTATAAAACTGTGCATACCCTTTCACCCAGCAATACCAGAGGTCTGTGTCCCAAAGGGATCATGAAAAAGATCATGTGTACCACATGTTCACAAATATCTTTAGCAGCTTTTTATATGGTGGCAAAGAATTAGAAATTGAGGGGATGCCTATCAATTGGGGGATGGTTGAACAAGTTGTGGTATATGATTTGTGCTATAAGAAAGGATGAGCTGGAGGACTTCAGAAAAATCTGAAAAGACTTATATAAACTAATGCTGAGTGAAATGAGCAGAACCAGGAGAATATTGTACACAGTAACAGCCACATTTATGATGACTGACTTTGATAGACTTAGCTCTCCTCAGCAATGCAAGGACCTAAGACAACTTCAAAAGACTCAGGATGGAAAATGCTATCCATATATAGAAAAAAGAACCATGGAGCCTGAATGCAGATGGAAGCATACTAATTGCTCTCATTTTCTTTTGTTGTTTTATTTCTTCTTTCTCATGGTTCCTCCCATTAGTTTTAATTCTTCCATGCATCATGACTAATGTGAAAATTTATTTAATATGAATGTGTATGTAGAGCCTATATCAGGTTACATGACATCTTGTTGAAGGGAGAGGAGAAGAAGGGGGAGAAGATTTAAAACTCAAAATCATATGGAAGTGAATGTTGAAAACTAAAAATAAATAAATTATTAAAAAAAGAAAGAGAGTGGTGTATGACTGGGACAGGTTAGTTATGTAGAACACAATGGTAAGTAATCATAGTAATCTAGTGTTTGACAAATCCAAAGATCCAAGCTTTTGGGACAAGAACTTACCATCTGACGAAAATTCCTGGGCAAATTGGAAAGTAGTTTGGCGGAAAGCAGGTAGAGATGAATATCTTATTCCATATGCCAAGATCAGGTCAAAATCCATAACTGATCTGCATAAAATGCAATATCAAAAACAAATTAGAAGAGCATGAAAAAAATGTACCTGTGAGATGTATGGATAAGGGAGGAGTTTATGACTCAACAACAGATAGAGAGAATAACAGGAAATAAAGTGGATAATTTTTATTAGATGAAATTAAACATATTTTACAGCAAACCAATGTAGCCAAAATTAGAAGAAGCAGGAAACTGAGAAAAAAATATTCCACTGCAAGTCTCTCTGATAAACACTTCATTTCTCAAATATATAGGGAACTGAGCCAATAATAAGAACCATTCCCCAATAGATAAATGTATCTATATCATGCATATTTCAGACCCACCAATTTTGCTAGAGCCACCACCTTCACAGGCAGTTACTAGTTTTCCTAGGTCAAATTTGACATTCTACATCAGAATTGTCAAACACATGCTGCCCCTTATACTCTTAAGTGCAGTTGAACCAGATTAAAATGTATTTGGAAAATATTTAACAAAAATTTTAAAAATACAATAGCATCATATTATATTCAAATCATGATTCCAGTGTGTTTTGGGGTACCACTTTCCTTTCAGCTCAGCTATGGTGCCTGTGAAGAGGGTTCTAAACAGCCATGGTACTCAATCAAAATGGCTTGATTCTCAAGTCCTATTTCCACAAAGACTGCAAAGAAAAGTTCCTACATGGTTTTACCAGTCAATCAGGAAGATAAGAAAATGAAAGGTCCATCAAGCAAAAACTCTCCAAATTGTTCCTCACTCTGTATCTGGTAATATCTGGCCAAGAGTGAGATACTAACTTACTGTCTGATACCACTCCAAAGGGAATTCAGCTTGGAAGGGGTATGGGTAGCTCTGATATCCATAAAAAATGGCATGGACCATTGATACCTCTATGCCAAATAAATCTATGGGGTCCCTCCAGGGAAAATTTTCAGCAACTGAAAGAATATCATTCCAAACTTATCCACTTCCCAAGGAAACCATCTGTATTAAAAAGGGAGATAGTTTTCCTGAAGAACTCAACCTGGAAACCCAGCTTTCAGGACCAGTTATGCCCTTCAGAAATGCTGACAAGAAAGAAAAAGTTTACCATGGTACAGAAGATGTGAAGAATCTCAGATTTGCTAGTTTGAATAACCTGGGCCAATTCTTCTCTTTTCAGAATCTAGGCAAAAAGAACCAAGAAGGCTGCAGAACAGGACATGGAGGGGAAAAAAGTAAACAGCTCTGAGAACTCTGAATAAAATAATTAAAAGCAAAAAAGTATAGATAACATTACATTTTAAAACTAAGCCAGTGTGTGGTCCATTGATATCCTTAAGTCTGAAGTGCTGCTGTTTCTATTTGAGTGTGACATAACTGTTCTTAAAAATCTTGTCTTTTAAATAGATACAACATGGGATGGCTAAATAGACTACCATGCCTTTTCTTTATTTTTTTCCAGTGTAATTTGGCATCAACATATTGATTACTTCTCTCTTTTGTCTGTATCTTGTGGGTCATAATTTCTATCACTGTCTAACAAATTTGATGGACTTGGTCATTCTGGCTCTTATAGAATTAGTTGTTGTGTTTCTTGGTAGAAGATGCAGAGCAAATAGCAATTGGTAGTTTTGATGACAATATGATGCTCAAGCATAACCTACTCTATTCTTAGCCATTGAACACATTTTGCCTCAGGCAAAATCTATTTCATGGAAATGAGTTAGAATTTTTATTCTGAACATCTTCAGTAATATTTTTGAATTTATAAAAAAGCAAACTCATCTTTCTGTAAAGCAAAATACCTATTTTAAAAGCACAATTCTTAAAAAATTCAGATAAAATGTTTTTTGTTTTGTTTTTTTCATGAGCCCTTGTCATCATTGTTTTGTCAACACTGTATATATTGAACGTAGACAGCATTTTGTGACACTATACCAACTCTAGTTTGAAAATTGATCAATCATTTCTTCTCAGTTCTTAGTTCATGTGCATTTTTTCAACTTCTATGATCCCTCTCAGAAAATCAAAGAGATATATCTTTTATTTCAAAATAAGGTTCTCAATTGTTTATATTCCAGTTTATTATTAGAATATGATAAGACTGAGGTGAATAGACACCAGTAGTCCTTTTCCTTGAGAAGAATGTTGAAATTGATTGTGTGTTTTTACTCCCCTACTTGCCACACCCATTCCTAGGACAATATTCACATAGAATTGATACCTTGTTTTGTTTTTGAGTATCACGTAAATATGACATTTGCTGAATCCAGAAGTTAGTGGGTTAAATAAAAGTTTAGAGAAATGCTTTGCTTCACTCAAAAGGAGTATATACGTGAATAAGAAATTAAATATTCACTTCAGCAGACAAACATACTAGCATAGAAAATAATGGAATTGTGAAAGTCTTCAAATAAAGAATAAAAACTCATTTTCAACTGTTCTTAGCCAAAACAAAATTGAAAACATTGAAAACACTAAAGAATGAAAAGGATATAAATAACGTGAAGATAATTTGATCCCTTCAAAATAAGTGCTTTTTTACATAGGTTTAGAACAATTCAAATTCAATAGACTAATAAAATAAAAATATTAAAACAAAAATATTTAGTTTGTCATGGAATGGCTTTGATCAAAATAGTAAATGCCTCAGGTAGAAGGAAGGAAAGAAAGAAGAAAGGAAGGAGGGAAAGAGGGAAAAAGGACAGAGGGAGGGAACATAAGAATAATGGAAGCAAAGAAAGAAGAAAGGAAGGAAGAACTGAGTACAAATTGAGAAAATTACCTTATAATTAAATGAATTTTCTTAATTACCTTGTAATTTTTAAGTAGTTTCTGGCTATTCTAATTTGTTTAGAAAGATAGGAGTTTCCAAATAACTAGATGATTTAATTTTCACTTTTTGTCTAGGTTTTCTGACTCTGTGGTTCAAAACGTAAAAAGCAAAATAGAATTACCATTAAAAAAAAACTAGCATTTTTGACTACCAAAATATCCCTCACATTTGCCTTCCAAGTCTGATTTTATATAACCTTTCCCTTCCTTTAGACAATCTCCAATCAAGATAAAATATCTGACTGGCTGTTGTTGTTTTTTTTCTTTCATACATTGCTTTCCAAATTCCTGCTTACCTGATTCTACACACATTGTCTATCAAGGCTGTCATATACTCTCCTTACCTCTGCCCCAAAAACAACTTGAGCTTTCTTATTAGCACAAATAATTTATTACCTTCCAGATAAGGCATTTCCTGATTGTTGCAAGTGTTAATACTCTATACTTCTTGAATTTAGCTTTTGTTATTTCATTTATATTTTCTTTTTTGTTTGTTTTTTTTAAGTATTTTATTCATTTTACCCCAGTTACATGTAAAAACAACTTTCAACATTTGTCTTTAAACTTTGAGATCCAAGTTATCTCCCTCTCCCCTCCCCCAATTAAGAAGGCAAGCAATTTGGTACAGGTTTTACATGAGTAATCATGCAAAACATATCCATGATAGTCCTTTTGTGAAAGAAAATATAGACAAAAAATTCAAGAAAAATAAAGGAAGGAAAAAAGTATGCTTTAATCTGTACTCAAACACAATCATCCCTTTCTCTGGGAATGGATAGCAATTTCATTGTAAATCCTTCAGAGTTGGCTTAAATTATTGTATTGCTGAGAATAGCCAAGTCATTTATAACTGATCATCTTAAAATATTACTATTTCTTTGAATACAGTTCATATTACTTTGCATCAGCCCATGCAAGTCTTTCCAGGTTTTTCTGAGAACATCCTGCTCATCATGTCTTACAGTACAATAGTATTACATCATAATCACACACCACATCTTGTTCACCAATTCCCCAATTGATGGGTATGAGATCAATTTCCAATTCTTTGCCCCTGGAAAAGGACTGCTATACATATTTTTGTACATATAGGTGTTTTTTCCTTATTTTTAAATCTCTTTTGGGATGTAGGCCTAGCAGTGGTATTGATAGGATATGCATGGTTTTATATTCCTTTGGGCATAGTTCCAAATTTTTCTATAGAATGGCTGAATCAGTTCACAACTCCACCAACAGTGCATTATCCCATTTTTCCCACAATCACTCCAGCATTTGTCATTTGCCTTTTCTGTCCTATTAGCCAATCTAATAAGTATGAGGTAGTACCTCAGAATTGTTTTAATTTGCATTTCTCTAATCAATAGTGAGAGTATTTTTCATGTGGGTATAGATAGCTTTGATTATTTCATCTGAAAACTGATCATATCTTTGATCATTTATCAACTGGGCAATGGCTCTTATTTTTATAAATTTGACTCAGTTCTTGATATGTATGAGAAATGAGGCTTTTATCAGAGAAACTTGCTTCAAAATTATTTTCACAGTTACTATTGCTATTTCCCTCCATTCTATCCCCCAGTTTATTCTATTCTTTTTTCCTTTCACCCTGCTCTTCCTTAAAAGTGTTTTGCTTCTGACTACCTCCTCTCCTAATCTGTCCTCCCCTCTTGAACTCATCCCTTTTCTCTTATCCCCTTCCCCTCCTACTTTCCTGTAGAGTAAGGTAGGTTTTTTTTACACAATAGAGTGTGCATGTTATTCTCTCTTTGAGCCAATTTTGATGAGAATAAGGTTCACTCACTCCCCATCCCCTTCCTCTTCCCCTTCCACTGTAAAAACATTTTTGTGCCTCTTTTATGTGAGATGATTTACGTATTCTGCTTCTCCCTTTCTCTTTCTTCTAGTACATTCCTCTTTCACACCTTAATTTTATTTTTTAGATATCATCCCTTCATAGTGAACTCACTTCTATATCCTCTGTCTATATATACTCCTAACTATCCTAATAATGAGAAAGGTCTTCTAAGTTACAAATATTGTCTTTCCATGTAGGAATGTAAAGAGTTTAAGCTTATTAAGTGCATTATGGTTTCCCTTCCCTGCTTACCATTTTATACTTCTCTTGAATCTTGTATTTGAAAGTCAAATTTTCTATTTAGCTCTGATCTTTTCATCAAGAATCCTTGAAAGTCTTCTATCTCATTGTATGTCCATTCCTCCCCCCCCCCCACCTGAAGGATTATACTTAATTTTGATGTGTAGGTAATTCTTGGTTGTAATCATAGGTCCTTTGCACTCTGGAATATCATATTCCAAACCCTCTGATATAGAAGTTGCTAAATCTTGTGTAATCCTGATTGTGGCTCCATGATACTTCAGTTGTTTCTTTCTGGCTGCTTGTAATATTTTCTCCTTGATATGGGAACTCTGGAATTTGGCTTAAATATTCCTTACAGTTTTCATTTTGGGATCTGTTTCAGGAGATGATCAGTGGATTTTTTCAATTTCTATTTTGTAACATGGTTCTAGAATATCAGGGAAGTTTTCTTTGATAAATCCTTGAAAGATGATATCTAGGTTCTTTTTCTGATCATGGCTTTCAGGTAGTCCATTAATTTTTAAATTATCTCTCTGAGATTTATTTTCCAGGTCAATTTTTTCTCCCATAAGATATTTCACATTGTCTCTTATTTTTTTCATTCTCTTGGTTTTGTTTTATTGTTTCTTGATTTCTCATAAAGTTGTTAGCTTCTATTTGTTCCATTCTAGTTTTTAAGGAATTATTTTCTTCATGAACTTTTGGATCTTCTTTTCCATTTGGCCAATTCTGGTTTTTAAGACATGTTTATCTTCATTGGCTTTTGTCTGCTTTTAAGGGTTTATTTTCTTGAATTTTTTTGTGTCTCCATTACCAAGCTGTTGACTCTCTTTTCATGATTTTTTTGCATCATTGTCATTTCTCTTCCCAATTTTTCTTCTGCCCCTTTTACTTGATTTTCAAAATCCTTCTTGAGTTCTTCTATGACCTGAGATCAATGCATATTTTTCTTGGAGGATTTGGATGTAGGAGCTTTGACTTTGTTGTCTTCTTCTGAGTGTGTGTTTTGATCTTCCTTGTCATCATAATAACTTGCCAGCCGGAGCACAGGAGAATTGTCAGGATGTCTTGGCTGGGGTGGGGGGCGGGCAGCGCAAAGCAACCCAGTAGGGCCCGTGGCGGAGGGGAGGGAGAGCCGGAGCAACGGCTGGGCGCAGGCTGAGTGGGGCGAGACAGGCGAAGAGCGCGGCCTGTGACGGGGCGTTGGGCCGGGTTTCTCGGTGGGGGTTCGGGCTCCTGCCTCACAAAGGGTCTCTCTGACGTCACAGACCATCAGCTCTGCTCTGGCGCTGGTTGCCTGAGGAACCCTGAGGGCCAACAGAGTAAATCTGACCGGGCTAGAGATTGCAGGAGAGTGGCTGAACGTCCACCTGGTGCTCGCGGTTCGCTAGGGGTCACAGTGCACCTGCCTCAAGACCTCGAAGCTACTTGGCCCAGCCTATTCATTGATTTTTAACTCTTTCTTAACTCTGCTTCCAGGGTGGAGTAAGCACTTTTCCAAGCTGTGTGGGTTTTGTGCAGATGTTTTCTGAGATACTTCTAGGGATCTGTAATTTTTCAGTTCTTCCAAAGTGGTGTGATCTAAGGAGAGGTGTTTGCTACTCTCCTGGCTTTTGCTCTTTCTGTGACTAACCACAATCTTTCTTGACTTTGAACTATGAGGAGAGTTCCCCCTTCACTGTGGCTGAAGGCTCTACTATGATAGTGCTCATTCTCTCCTTGGGAATGCCACTGAGCACTGTCACTCAGATGCAAGTAAGGGCAAAGCAATAGAGTTCTGCCTCAGTGTTAGCAATCTCTTTCTGATCAGTTGTTCAATCCCCTTAAAATATTTGGCCTAAGATCTCCAGAAGCAGCCTCAGCCTCTGCCACTGCCACTGATGATTCAGTCACTCCCAAAGTCTGCTGCTGGTTTGCTATGGCCAGGGCTATACTAGCAAAGGTCTGTGCAGGACTGTTTCACTCTCAGCCAGATGCAACAGATCCTTCAGGCTGACCTTTCAAGTTGTCCTTGGTGTCTATAGGTTGAGAGATCTGGAAACTGCCACTGCTGCCAATGATTCAGTCATGCTGAGTCCTGCTCCAGGTTTACTCTGGCCTGGTCTGTGCTGGCATGGCCTGTGCTGCCCTGGTGCAACAGACTTTTTCCTGTTTACCTCCTAAATTGTCTTGGGCAGGAATTTTTTTAGTCTATTTTTTCATGGGTTCTGCTTCTCTAGAATTTATTTACAGTCATTTTTAAAGGCATTTGGAGGGATTTGAGGAAGAGCTCAGGTTGAGTCCTTGCCTTTACTATGCCCTCTTGGATCTGCTCAATTAAAAAAAACTCATTTTTACTTTCTAATTAATCTTATATGCTCTCAACCCCTCCCCAGAAGAATGCCAGATCCTCAAAGGCAGGAGTTGTTATCTTTTTGTTATGTAATGAAATATTATAACATAAATTACTAATAAGAGGAATGCAGAGAAACGTAGGAAGACTTATGAATGGATGTATAGTTCAGTCAACACAATCATGGGAATAATGTGTATAATGTAAAAAAATAACTTTGAGATGCAGCAAAACTGATTAATAGCAGTGGTTAATGTTCACCTTCTAAATGATGAAATGTACGTCCTTCTGATTGATAGAGTTTTGATGATTATGGGTAGAGAATATTGCACACATTGACAAATTATATTGCTTGGTATTACTTAACTGATTTTATTCTCTGATGTTTGAAGAGAAGGTTCAATGGTGGTCATGAGACTAAATTCAGAAATTATTGTAGAGAAGATGTCAATGACTAAAAATGAAGTAAAGTAAATAAAATGAGTGTGCTGGATTGGAGAAATAGTATACCATGTGGTAACATATTAACACAATGATGATGGAAAGCCTAGAGAAGAGAACATTTTAGGGGATTCCTCTGTATGGTTTTTTAAGTGCCTTCACAATCTTCACCCAACAACATAACTTTTTAGACTCAATTTCCTTCATTACTCTATTTCCTGAATTTTATATTTTAGTCAAACTTGCCTTATTACTGTTATATGGCACCACATTTTCCATCTCTATACCTTTGTACTGTTTGTCTCATATGAGTAGAACATACAGCCCTCCCTCCTACTTTCTGCAAGATTCACCTCAGATGCCACCTTCTCCATGAATCATTTCCTGATCCCTAGAGTTCCTAGTTCTTTCACTTGGTAAACTCCTTTGGGTTTATTTATTGATTCTGCATATATTCATATGTGTGCATGTTGCCTCTCCCAACATAAAATAAGTTCCTTGAGGTCAAGCACTACTTCAGTTTTGCCTTTGGATTGTCACTATCTAATACATTTCGTGTTCTATAAGAATTACTTTACAAAGTCATGTTGAATGATCGATTGGTTGACAAGAGTGATGTCTTCAAGCCCCAGAGGACAAAATAATTAATTAGTGGAAGTTGCAGAGGGAAGAACCACAGACTCAATGAAAAGTATCTGACAATAGAATGAGCTGTTTCAGGATTTAGCAGGTTCTGTTCCCCTTGTTGGCTTCCAACAAAGGCTAGATTACCACTTGAAGACAACTAGGCTCAATGGATAGAATATAAGATTTGGACACAGGAAAGATCTGGTTTCAAATCCTTCCTCATTCAACTTATTAGCTCTATGGCCCTTGGTAAGTAATTTAACCTCTTTGAGCTTCAGTTCTCTCATCTATAACACAGAGATAATAAAAGCACCTAGAACATAGATTTCTTGTGGTTGTGTGAAGATCAACTGAGATAATGTGTAAAAATGCTTTACATAATTTAAGATTATTTATATGTATATATACATATATGTATAGCTTTCTTCTTTCTTCTTTACACTTGCTGAGGAAAGCAGCTTTTTGTGTAGTATCTAGAGCTACTACAGTCAGTCATCTTAGAAATCATCAAGTCCAACTCCCCATTTTATGATGAGGAAACAGAGGCCCAGGGAGCTTAAAGACTTGCCAAAATTTAGACAAGTAGTAAATAACAGGAATAATACAGTACTAATCTTCTAATTCCAAATTCAGCTTTCTTTCCAATAATCTACATTGACATATTGATGATTATTAAGTTCTTTGCTGATCTTCTCATGCATCTCTTGAGTCTTGTATTTGAAAGTCAAATTTTCTATTCAGTTCTGGTCTTTTCAACAAGAATGCTTGAAAGTCTGTTTCACTGAATATCCATTTTTTGCCCTGAAGGATTGTACTCAGTTTTGCTGGGTAGGTGATTCTCTGTTTTAATCCTATCTCTTTTGACCTCCACAATATCATATACCAAGCCCTCTGATCCCTTAATATAGAAGCTGCTAAATCTTGTGTTATCCTGATTGTGTTTCCACAATTCTTGAATTGTTTCTTTCTGACTGCTTGCAATATTTTCTCCTTGAACTGGGAACTGTGGACTTTGGCTACAATATTCCTAGGAGTTTTCCTTTGGGGATCTCTTTCAGGAGGTGATCAGTGGATTCTTTCAACTTCTATTTTGCCCTCTGGTTCTGAATACCAGGGCAGTTTTCCTTGATAATTTCTTGAAAAATGATGTCTAGGCTCTTTTTTTGATCATGGTTGTCAGGTAGTCCAATAATTTTTAAGTTACTTCTCCTGTATCTGTTTTCCAGGTCAGTTATTTTTCCAAAAAAGATATTTCACATTGTCTTCTATTTTTCATTCTTTTGGTTTTCTTTTATCACGTCTTGGTTTGTCATGAAGGCATTAGCTTCCATTTGATCCATTCTAATTTCTAAGGAATTATTTTCTTCAGTGAGCTTTTGGACTTCCTTTTCCATTTGGCCAATTCTGCTTCTTGAGGCATTCTTCTACTCATTGACTTTTTAGATCTCTTTTGCCATTAAGGTTAGTCTATTTTTTAAGGTGTCCTTTTCTTCAGTATTTTTGGGGTCTCTTTTAGTGAGATGTTAACTTATTTTTCAAGATTTTCTTGCATCATTCTCATTTCTCTTCCCAGTTTTTCCTCTCCTTCTCTTAATTGCTTCTCAAAATCCTTTTTGAGCTCTTCCTTGGTCTGGGACCATTTCATATTTTTCTTGGAGGCTTTGGATGTAGGAGCTTTGACTTTGTTGTCTTCTTCTGGTTATATGTTTTGATCTTTTTTTGTAAACAAAGTAAGATTCTATGGTCTGACTTTTTTTTTGCACAGTTTGCTCATGATCCCAACCAATTACTTAAGTTTTAAATTCTTTGTTACGGTAGGTGTCTGCTTCCAGTGTGGAGAATGTACTAACCCAAGCTTTGGGGGTTTTGTGCAGCTGTTTTCAGAGATACTTCTAGGGACCTGTAAATTTTCTGTTCTTCCAAGGTATTTTCTTCCAAGGTATTACGATCAAGGGTGAGGTGTTTGCTCCTTTCCTGGCCTGTGCTGTGGTCTATGAGTGGCCACAAGCACTCTTTTCTATGTTGGAACTGTGAGGAGGATTCCCTCTTCACTGCTACCACAAATTCCATCACATCAGTGCTTCCCCTCGACCCAGGACCACCACCCAGGACTACCACCCAGATTCAAGCATGGGCAAAGCAAGAGAATCTTGCCTCAGCATCAGCAAAGAGATCCCTGCAAACCCACTCTGATCAGCCACTCAATTCCCCCTACATCTGTTGGCCAAGAGCTCTGAAAGCAGCTGCTGCCCTGGGGATGTACAACAACTGGGGTCAGATCTAGCTCCTTTCTCTCACTAAAGTCACACAGAACCTTCCTACTGACCTTCTAAGTTGTCTTTGGTGTTTGTGGGTTGAGAAGTCTGAAAACCACCACAGCTCCCCCTGATATAGTGCCCTGAGGCCAACTTCACGTTTGCTGGCTCAGCCCACATTGAACTGCACTCCTCTCCCAGCCTGTCACAACAGACCTTTCCAATCAACCATCCAGGTTGTCTTGGGTTGGAAATTTGTTTCACTCTGTCTTTTTGTGGGTTCTGCTGCTTTAGAATTTGTATATAGAGCCATTTTTATATGTATTTAGAAGGGTTTGGGAGAGAGTTCAAGTGAGTTACTGCTTTTACTTCCCCATCTTGGCTCTGCCTCGAACTCAACATTTTTTGTAGAAATAAAGTAGGCAGCTCAGCGACAGAATTTGAAGGGTGCTGGTCCTGCATTAGGGAGAACCTCAGTTCAAATCTAGCTGCAAACACTTACTCTTTGTGTGACCCCATTCAAATCATTTAAAGCCTTAGTTTCCTCATCTGTAAAATGGGATAATAACTTCACCTACTTCCCAGGATTGTTGTGAGTATAAAATGAGATAATACTCATAGAACATTTTGGAATTTTAAATTTCTATGTATGTTATAGTTATTATTACTACTACTACTATTATTTAGAAAACATCATTTCATGTAAGAAAAAAGGATGAGGGTTAAGAGAAGGAGAGTCAGGGGAGGAAGAGAGGAAGGGAAAGTAAGGATTCAGATGTAGAGGAGGACACAAAGAAAAAGGGAAGGGGAGATTGAAGGGGAGGAAGAGGGGAGGAGATAAAAAAGAGAAGGAGGAAACAGTACTGATAACTACCCAACATTTCTGAGACTGGTTTTCAAAGAACAAAGATAAAATGAAAAGTCTTGAATCTTGAAAAAATAATTAAAAATATCATATTTATGTTTTTTATTAGCATATGACTATTATTTCTGCAAATACTACTACTCCCTACTCCTATCTTTCATCTTGAGACTACAAGGAGGCATACATATTTCATTATTTCTTCTCTGAAACCATTATTCAAAGTTTGGCTTCATTTAGTGACCATGATTATAATGTTGCAGTTTTTGGGAGGCATCTAGGTGGGTCAGTGGGTAGAACATTGGGAATAGAATGAGGAAGATCTAAGGTCAAATCTGGCCTCTAATACTAGCTGTAGGACTCTGGGCAAGCCACTTAACCTTTGTTTGCCTTAACACACTGGAGAAGGAAATGGCAAATAATTACAGTATATTTGCCAAGAAAACCTCATGATTAGTATGGCTCATGGGATCACAAAGAGTCAGACATGACTGAACAAATCACTGTGTAAGTCTTTCTGTGTGAACACATTTAAACACTTACTGTTGCTTCTTTTGCTTGAAATCAGTGCATACAAATCTTTTTTTAAATTTTATTATGTAAAGTATTTCTTAATGAACATTACTATTACATTGCATCTATAGAACACATTTCCCCCCCCAATGATTTCTAGATTAATGATTGCTTCTAGTTCTTTGTTATAACAAAAAGTGCTACTGTGAATATTTTAGTATGTATAAACCTAACTTTTCCCTAAGTTCAGCTGAAGTACTACCACCCACATAAGCCTTTTTTCCTCTTCCTGTTAAATATTAATCACTTCTTTTTCTCACCAAAATTTTACTTTGTATTTACATTGTAATACTTTAATCTCAGTCTAATTTTTGTCTTTGTAACCCCAGCATCTAATACGATGGCAGGCAAATAATAGCAACCTAATAAATGATTGTTAATTGATTGGCTGGGATATATACTCAGTAGTGAGATCACTGAGTAAAAGGGTATGAACACTTCTTGTTTAATTTCCACTTGATATTCAGAATTTTCAGAGTAGTTCACAGAACTACCAACAGCATATCAGTGTTGTCTTTCCATAGTCTTTCCAATGTTATCCCCCCCCCATTTTTCACCATCTTACTCATTAAACAAAGTGAGAGATAAAACTTAAGAGCTGTTTTAATATGTGTTTCCTCTTAGTATTTGCAACATCTCCTCTTGAAGACTATATATAAGTCATAAAGGAATCACTCTTTGTGTCCATGGGAGAAACAATCTGACAAAATCACAGATCTTTAAAGAATCAAAGAAATCATAGTATCAATGACATAGAGCTGAAATTAGAGGCTTTCATTCTACAAATAAAGAAATTGGGGTCCATCATAATTAACTGGCATCCAAAAACCAATTATTTATAGATCTAAATTACAAAATAATTCTTTCCTAACTTTAGTAAGAACAAAATATATTATATTGTATATATGTTAAAATGAAATCCCTCCATTCAAAATAAGCAATACATCTATTTTCCATTTACCATAGACAGGAATTTAAAATATCTTAAAAACTAGTCATTTTCCCTCTGTGGAGGCAAATGAGTTTCTCAGTGCTTTAAGTAATGTCAAATGTAACAGTAATAACACATAGTAATTAACAGTAATCTTAGTAATTAAATGAGAAGTAATTTATTTACACAGTATTCTTTTTAGTTAGAAAAATGTTTAATTAGTGATTGAAATTCTAAGTAAAATAATTGGTTAGTAATTTATAGTAATTAAATACAGATTGCTATAAACACGATTAAATAAAAAGAAATTCCACGTCATAGAGTGATTAAGAATCTTTTATCCCAAGTAAATATTTTCCAATATGTTGGTAGAAGCCTTGTGTTGTATTTATTCACATATTCCTGTACCTAAGTTCTGCATTGCAAATTAAAGCACACACACACAACACACACACACACACTCCATTTAAGAGGTATGGGTATTTCCACATTTCATTGTTACATTGTTTATTTGTTCAGTTGTATCCAATTCCTCATGACCTCATGGACCATAGCATGCCAGGACGTTCTATCCTCCCAAAGTCTTCTATCTCCCAAAGTCTTTCCAAGCTCATATTCATTGCTTCCATGACACTATCTATCATCTCATCTTCTGCCATCCCCTTTTCTTGTGCCTTCATTTTTCCCAACATTAGGGTCTTTTCAATTTTTTTTTCTTTTCATTAAGTAGCCAAAGTATTTAAGTTTTGGCTTTAGTACTTGTTCTTCCAATGAATAGTTTGAATTAATTTCTTTAAGTTTTGATTGATTTGATCTCATTACCATTCAAGGAACTCTCAAACGTCTTCTCTAGCACCACAATTCAAAAGCGTGATTCTGTGGTGCTCAGCTTTCCTCATACTAGAATTCTCACAGCCATATATTGCTACAGGAAAAACCAGAGCTTTGATTATCGTGGACCTTTGTTGGCAAGGTGATGTCTCTGTTTTTTAGTGTGCTGTCCAGATTTGCCATAGCTTTAGTTCCAAGGAGCAAGTGTCTTTTAATTTCCTGGCTGCAGTTACCATCTTTGAGCTCAAGTATATAAAATCTTCCACTGATTCTATTTCTTCTCCCTCCATTTTCCAGGAAGTGAAGGGACTAGTTACCATGAGCTTGTTTTTCTTTTTTTTTATATTAGGCTTTAGACTAGCTTTTATATTCTCCTCTTACACCCTCATCAGGAAGCTTCTTATTTTTTCTTCACTTTCTGTCATCAGAATGCATCATCTGTGTATCAGAGATTCTTGATATCTTTCCCAGCAACCTTAATTCTGGCTTTTGATTCATCAAGATTGGCAGTTTGTATTATTTCTTCTTCATAGAAGTTATATAAAATGATAATATACATATTTACTTGGAAATATTTTCTTGTCATACCCCTTCCCCAATCTTAAACCACACATTGTTTCATGTTTGTTTCTAACTGTTGCTTCTTCACCCACAAAGAAGTTCCTCAGGACATAAGTAAGTTGATGTAGTACTCATATTTTTTGGAGAAGTTGACACATTTTATCGTGATCCATACAGTCAAAGACTAGTGTAGACAATGAAGCAGCAATGGATTTTTTTTTGAACTTCTTTGCTTTCTCTATAATCCAGTGCACATTGGTAATTTGGTCTCTAGTTCCTCTGCTCTTCAAAAAACATCCTATTCTTCTGCCAATTCTTGATTCACATATTGCTGAAACCTAGCTTGCAGAATCTTAAATATAACCTTCCTGGCATGTGAAAAGAGTGCAGTTGTTCAGTAATGTGAGCATCATTTGGCAATATTCTTCTTTAGGATTGTGATGTAAATTGATCTTTTCTAATCTAGTGGCCACTGTTGAGTTTTCCAAATTGGCTGCTAGATTGAGTACAGCACTTTAACAGCATCATATTTTAAAATTTTAAATAGTTCAGCTGGAATACCATCACCTCCACTAATTTTATTGTTAGCAATGCTTCCTAAGGCCCATTTGACTTCATTCTCCAGCATGTCTGGCTCTAGATCAGTAACCAAACCATTATGGTTATCAGTGATGTTAAGATCTTTCTTGTATAGTTATGTTGTATATATTTTTATAAACTTGTAAATGAATATGTTTATGCATATGTATTATGTGTGTCGATTTTTATATATTGTTTGCTACAAGTAGGTTTTACCTGTATTGATTCAAGTGTAATCTGCTAGTTTCAAAGAACTAAATCTCATTTTGTTTCTTTCACTACATTCATTTATTAAAAAAGATAATAGACCTACTCTATAAGAGATATTTTTCCCTGTAGCACATGTCTGAGTTTTATCTACAGATAGAAGACAACCATTGCTACTCAAATACCTACATTTTTTGATGAATCAAAGTGGCAAAACAGTTTGCTTTACAAGAAGACAACTGTCTATCAAGAATTCCTAATTTCTAATTTTATCCCTTGTGAAGATTCTAAATGAAATCACAAGTTAATTTATTAAATTGTGATTGGTCTGATTACTTTTCCACCAATACATGCTCACCTTGTCATAAACTGGTTACTCAATACACTTCATATAAGAATCTAGCATCCTTAAGGAGAATAGACATGAGCATTGTTTCCATGAGTTAAGATAAATACTTTATTTAGTTTGTGAGGCTAATTTGAGTATAGGATGCTGTTTATTGTAAAATGACAAGAGCAAATAAAAATTCAAAAAGTATATTATACAATACAGATGAAAAATTATTTTCAACAACTACAATGATATTGTAGGTTTGCCTCTGTGCCAACAAAGGCAGTGCCCACAATGGAAAATTCATAGATACTTAATGTATTTAATGAAATATGTTATTTATACTTGGGCATCAGAAAATGTTTCCAAGCAAAACATAGCATCTTTTATAAATATTAAAACTAAAATGTATCCATATTAAAAATGTATCTTCTTTCCTTTTGCTATAGACACAGTTTTAAAATGTCTTAAAACTATTTTTTTCTTCAGTTCTATGGTTTTTCTCTTTCTCCTTTTGCTCTCTCTCTCTTTCTCTCTCTCTCCCTCTCTCTCTGGTTTATACAACAAAGAGATCAAAGAGCAAATATCCTCTATGTCTGATATAGGATTTTTAAAAGTTATTAATTATTTTATTTTTCCCAGTTACATGAAAAAAATATTTTTGACATTGATTTTTTAAAATTTTGAGTTCTAAATTCAAAATAAAAAAAAGAAAAGAGCCTAGACATCATCTTTCAAGAAATTATCAAGGAAAACTGCCCTGATATTTTAGAACCAGAGGGCAAAATAGAAATTGAAAGAATCCACCAATGCCTCCTGAAAGAGATGCCCAAAAGAAAACTCTTAGGAATATTGTAGCCAAATTCCAGAGTTCCCAGATCAAAGAAAAAATATTACAAGCAGCCAGAAAGAAACAGTTCAAGTACTGTGGAAACACAATCAGGATAACACAAGATTTAGCAGCTTCTACATTAAGGGACCAGAGGGGATGGAAAATAATATTCTGGAGGGCAAAGGAGATAGGATTACAACCAAGAATCACCTACCCAGCAAAACTGAGTATAATCCTTCGGGGGGAAAATGGTCATTCAGTGACATAGAGGATTTTGAAGCATTCTTGATGAAAAGACCAGAGCTAAATAGAAAATTGGACTTTCAAATATAAGACTCAAGTGGAACATGAAGAAGTAAACAGGAAAGACAAATCATAAGAAACTTATTAAGGTTGAACTGTTTACATTCCTGCATAGAAAAATCACATTTATAACTCATGAGACCTTTGTCAGTATTAGCGTAGTTGGAGGGAAAAGTTATATGTATGTATATATAGATATAGATATAGATAGATAGATAGATAGATAGATAGATAGATAGATAGATAGATAGATAGATAGATAGATAGATAGAGAAAGAGGGCACAGGGTGAGTTGAAGATGAAGGAGTAATATTTGGAAAATAAAATTAAGGGGTGAGAGAGGATTATACTGGGAGAAGGAGAAAGGGAGAGGTAGAATGGGATAAATTATCTCACAAAAAAACAGAAAAGAAAAGGCTCTTACAGTGGAGGGGAAATGGGGGAAGGTGAGAGGAAATGAGTGAATCTTATTGTCATAAGATTTGGCTTAAGGTGGCAATTGGGCATGGAAATATGTCTTATCCTACACGAAAATAGGGGGAGAAGGTGACAAGAGGTCAGGGGAATGACAGAGAGGAGGGCAGATTGGGAAAGGGGGTAATAAGAAGCAAATACTTCTGAGGAGGGACAGGGTCAAAAGAAAGAATAGAATAAATGGGGGGGTGGGATAGGATTAAGGGAAATAGAGTTAGTTTTTCACAACATGACTACTAAGGAAGTGTTTTGCATAACTGCACATGTATAACCTATATTGAGTTTCTTGCCTTTTCAATAAGGGTGGGTGGGGATAGAGGAAGGGAGAAAATTTGGAACCCAAAGTTTTAAAAACACATGTTTAAAAAAATGTTTTCACATGCAACTGGGAAGTAAGAAATACAGGAAATGGGGTACAGAAATCTATCCTGCCCTACAGGAAAATAGAAGAGGAAGGAGATAAGAGAAGAAGGGGGAGAGACAGAAAGGAGGGCAGACTAGGGGAAGGGATATTCAGAATACATGCTATCTTGGAGTGGGAGAGGGGCAAGATGGGATGAAAATTTGGAACTCAAAATCTTGTGGAAGTAAATGTTGAAAACTAAAAATAAATAAATTTTTTTAAAAAATTATTTTTTAAAACTTTGAGTTCCAAATTCTCTCCCTCCCTACCTCCCCATCCTCCCATTGAAAAGGCGCACAATTTGATATAGGTTATACATGCGTAGTCATGCAAAACATTACATAATGGTCATGATGTTAAAAAAATATAAACAAAAAAATTCAAGAAAAATGAAGAAAGCAAAAAAAAAAGTATGCTTCAATCTGTATTCAGACACAATCAGCTCTTTCTCTGGGGATGGATAGCAATTTTCATCATAAGTCCTTCAGAGTTGTCTTAGATCATTGTACTGCTGAGAATAGCTAAGTCATTCATAACTGATCTTCTTACAATATTACTGTTACTTTGAATACAGTACATATTACTTTGCATCAGCCCATGCAAGTCTTTCCAGGTTTTTCTGAGAGCATCTTGCTCATCATGTCTTATAGTACAATAGTATTACATCATAATCACACACCACAACTTGTTCAACAATTCCCCAATTGATGGGCATCAGATCAATTTCCAATTCTTTGCCCCTGGAAAAGAACTGCTATACATATTTTTGTACATATAAGTGTTTTTCCTTATTTTTTAAATATCTTTTGGGATGTAGGCCTAGCAGTGGTAAGGATAGGATATGCATGATTTTATAGCCCTTTGGGTATAGTTCCAAATTGTTCTAAAGAATGGTTCAATCAGTCACAACTCCACCAACAATGCATTATTATCTCATTTTTCCCACAATCACTCCAACATTTGTCATTTACCTTTTCTGTCCTATTAGCCAATATAGTAAGTATGAGATAGTACCTCAGAATTGTTTTAATTTGCATTTCTCTAATCAATAATGACTTAGAGTATTTTTCTGTGGCTATAGATAGCTTTGATTATTTCATCTGAAAATTGGTCATATCTTTTGATCATTTATCAACTGGGCAATGGCTCTTATTTTTTATAAATTTGGCTCAGTTCTTGATATGTTTGAGAAATGAGACTTTTATCAGAGAAACTTGCTTCAAAATTATTTTCACAGTTACTATTGCTAACTGTATTTCCCTCCATTCTATCCCCCCGTTTATTCTATTCTCTCTCTCCTTTCACTCTGCCCTTCCTCAAAAATTTTTTTGCTTCTGACTACCTCCTTTCCCAATCTACCTTCCCTATATATCACTCATCCTCCTTCTCTTATTCTCTTCCCTTCCTACTTTCCTGTAGGGTAAGATAGATTTCTATGCCCAATAGAGTGTGCATACTATTTTCTCTTTGAGCCAATTTTGATGACAGTAAGGTTCACTCACTCCCCCTCCCCTTCTTCCTCCACTCCTCCACTATAAAAGCATTTTATGCCTCTTTTTTGTGAGATAATTTACTCATCCTACCCCTCCCTTTCTGTTTCTTTCAATACATTCCTCTTTCACACCTTAATTGTATTTTTTAGATATTGTCCTTTCATACTGAACTCACTTCTATGCCCTTTGTCTATATATACCCTTTCTAACTATCCTAATAATGAGAAAGGTCTTATGACTTACAAATATCATCTTTCCATGAAAGAATGTAAGCAGTTTAAGCTTATTAAGTTCCTTATGATTTCCCTTCCCTGCTTACCATTTTATACTTCTCTTGAGTCTTGTATTTGAAAGTCAAATTTTCTATTCAGTTCTGGTGTTTTCATCAAGAATGCTTGAAAGTCCACATTCAATGTCCGCTTTTCCCCCTGCAGGATTATACTCAGTTTTGCTGGGTAGATGATTGTTGGTTGTAATTCCACATCCTTTGCCCTCCAGAATATCATATTCCAAGTCCTTTGGTCCTTTAATGTAGAAGCTGCCAAATCTTATGTTATCCTGACTGGAGATCCATGATACCTGAATTGTTTCTTTCTGATTACTTGTAATATTTTCTCCTTGACATGGGAACTCTGGAATTTGGCTAAAATATTCCTTGCAGTTTTTATTTTGGGATCTGTTTCAGGAAGTGATCAGTGGATTCTTTAAATTTCTATTTTACCCCCTGGTTCTTGAAATATCAGGGCAGTTTTCCTTGATAATTTCTTGAAAGATGATGTCTAAGCTCATTTTTTTTTATCATGGCTTCAAATAATTTTTAAATTGTCTTTCTTGCATCTATTTTTTTCAGGTCAGTTGTTTTTACAATGAGATATTTCATTCCATTTTTTTCATTCTTTTGATTTTTGTTTTATTGTTTCTTGATTTCTCATAGTCATTAGCTTCTATTTGCTATATTCTAGTTTTTAAGAAAATATTTTTCATGATTTTCTTGCATCACTCTCATTTCTCTTCCCAATTTTTCTTCTACCTCTCTTACTTGATTTTCAAAATCCTTTTTGAGCTCTTCCATGGCCTGAGACCAATTCATATTTTTCTTTGAGGCTTTGGATTTAAGAGACTTTGTTGTCTACTTTTGAGTGTGTGTTTTGATCTTCTTTGTCACCATAGTAACTTTGTATAGTCAGAGTTTTTTCTGTTGTTTGCTCATATTGAATTTTAACTTTCTTAAAGTAGGGCTCTGCTTCCAGTTTGGAGGGCACAATATCCCAAGGTTCAGGAGTTTTGTGCAGCTATTTTCAGTTCTTCCAAGGTGGTATGAGCTAAAAAGTGATTACTCCTCCCTTGGCCTGTGCTCTGTTCTGTGAGTGATCACAAACATTCTTTTCTGCCCTGGAACTTTGAGGAAGATTCCCCCTCTCCACTGCTGCCACAAACTCTGTTGTGCTCAGGCTCCTCCTCACTCTGGGACTGCCATACAGGACTCTGATCCAGATGTGAGCATGAGCAAAGCAAGAAATTCCTACCTCAGTGCTAACAAAAGACCCATGTGACCTCCTTCTAACCAGCTGATCCACCCCCTCACCATCTGTGGGCTGAGAGCTGTGGAAGCTGCTGCTGTCACTGATGGTTCAGTGACCCCCAAAGCCTGCTCTTGGTTTGCTAGATCCCATTCCGTGCTAGCATACCCTGCACTAGACTGTGCTCCTCTCTCACCCTGGCACAACAATTCTTTCTTGTCAACCTTTCAAGTTTTCCTAGATTAGAAAATTGTTTCACTCCATATTTTTGTGGGTTCTGCTGTTCTAGAATTTGTTTAGAGTCATTTTTTGAACTATTTGGATGGGTTTGAGGGAGAGCTCCAGTGAGTCCCTGCCTTACTCAACTCCACCTCCTAAAAGGATTTTTTTTTTGTTTCTTTGTTTTATACTGACTACAGTGCCTATAGTGACAAAGATCTGGACACATTCATAAATTTGGGAATGTCTGAATAAATTATGGCATATGAATGTATTGGAATATTATTGTAGTGTGAATAATTAGAATTCTAATCAACTCATTAATCAATCATGATTCCCAAAGACCAGTGATGGAAAATGCTTCCCACTTCCTAACTGACAGGCAGTAGAGTAAATGTTCATAATGAGATGCACATTTTAGGACATGGGAAATATAAGAAAATGTTTTGCTTGATTATGTATGTTTGTCATGAGGATTTTGTTTTTCCTTTTTCCAGTGAGGGAGAAGGGAGGGAAAAATAAATTCTTGATAGTTAAAAATAAATTTTAAATTTTAATTTCAAAAGATACATAATAGGAAGATAGGTAGGTAGATAAATAGATCTGGACATATGATTTCATCAGTTTAGGGAATTCCCTGGTGTGGAAAGGCTCTCCACTGTTATACATTTACAATTCTTCTGTGACTTGTGACCTTTGGAAACTTATAGAAAGGTTTAGTGACTTGCCTATAGTTACAGAATAGGGATGCATAGGAGAAACTCTTGAAACCATGTTTTTATTCACTATTGGCTCAGATTTTGATCCCTTTGCCATGTTGAGTAAAATGAGGCTGGAAAAGGTTAAATGACTTGTCCACTGTCACACATCTAGAGAATATAGTTAAACTCAAGTCTTACTAACTACAGATCCTCTACTCTTTATATTGTACTGCCTACTTATCTCTTTCATAAGCTGGTTAATTCTCCATCTCAACAAAGGCATGTGTGGTGTCTTGGCAATGTGTGCCAGCACATTTGACTCTTACTGTATACAACTGTAAATCACAAAGTGCATAAACAGAAACAAGATCATTGCTTATTAGGTATATTAAAAATGGGATTCCTAAATCATACAGGATCTTTGATCTAGTCATTTCTATTCCTTCTAATATTGAGTTTTGATAATTCATTAAATGCAGGTAATCAAAGTCTAGGGAAGGACAAGTGCAATGAAATAAAATAGAAAACCCAGGTAAAGGGCTTTATCTTGACTTTAGTGCAATGCCTATAACATACCTATTATAGGTTTATAAAAGAGATGTCCCCTAAACACCCTCCCCCCAAGTACACAAGCACAGACACACATACACACACTAACACACACACACACACACACACACACACACTTCTCCCCAATGTCATGGGTAAGGTGAACATAGAAGTTTATTGTACCTATGCTGTTGAAAATCTACTTAAAGGGTACTGGAGTCAAATAGAGAAATTTCCCAATCAGGAGATCACTATTTACTACTTGATGTTTGAACCATTTAACTTCCAAGCTATTTGCTTTAGTTAGGACTCCTTCCTTCCTCCCACCTACCGCGGATTTCCTCTGTAAGATTTCCTGGGTTGAGGAAGAGTAGAGATGGCTATTTGCCACTAATAGAAGTTTCAAGTAAGGAGAGGAACATGAACAACTTGAGGCCATAGGACCTCACCAGCCTAGCCTAGTTAATTATCACAAGATTGCAGGGCAATCAAACCTCTCTGTTTAATATGTAAAGGTTGGATACTTCTGCTAGGGTGTCAAGAGAGAAAAGAGATGGTTTAGTCCTAAAGTTGAGACTGTAATTGCCAAGACACAGGAGGACATTAACAAAATACAATCCTAGGTCTAAATAAATATTGTGGGCTGCACACTTTTGGGAGCCAAGATGGTAGAGTGTGAAGTAAGGTGCTCCCACCCTTGCTTGTTAACCACTGAATGTCCAGAAAATATCACCCAAGGAAAAACCCTGAAGCAGCTGAATCAACAGAAAGACAGGTAGCAATAGTTCTGTAGCTCTGGAAGGTTGAGGGCTTAACTAGGAAAGGTACCTCCCTTATTCAGTGTCATACTTATCAAACTACCAAAAATATTTTATAGAACTAGAAAAAATAATAACAAGATTCATCTGGAAGAACAAATGGCCAATGATATCAAGTGAACTAATGAAAAGAAATGCAGGGGAAGGTGGCCTAACCATTGCAGATTTTAAATTGCATTACAAAGTAGCAATCATCAAAATTACTTTGTACTGGCTAAGAAATAGAGTGGTGAATCAGTGGAATAGTTAGGTAGGCAACACAGCAGTCAATAACTATAGTAATCTACTATTTGACAAACCCAAAGATCCCAGCTTCTGGGATAAGAACTCACTATTTGACAAAAACTGCTGGGAAAACTGGGAAAGAGTATGGCAGAAACTAGGCATAGACCAAAATCTTGCATCATATACCAAAATAAAGTCAAACTAGGTTCATGAGTTAGATATAAATGCTGATACTATAAGCAAACTGGGAGAACAAAGAATGGTTTACCTGTTTATGAAGAGCAGAATAATTCATGACCAAACAGGAGATGGAGAACACTACAAAAAGCAAAATAGATAATTTTGATTACATTAAATTGAAAAGGTTTTGCTCAAACACAGCCAATGCAACCAAGATTAGGAATGAAGCAGAAAACTGGGATAGAATTTTTATAACCAGTTCTCTAATAAGGACCTCCTTTGTAAAATATATAAATAACTAGGTCAAATATATAAAAATACAAGTCATTTCACAAATGATAAATGCTTAAAGGATATGAACAGGCACTTATGAGATGAAGAAATTAAAGCCATCTGTAGTCATTTGAAAAAATGCTCTAAATCACTATTGATTAGGGAAATGCCAATAAAACAACTCTGAGGTACCTTATCACACCTATCAGATTGGCCAACATGATAAAACAGGAAAATGATAATTGTTGGAGAAGATGTGGGAAAACTGGCACACTAATACATTGTTGGTGGAGTTCTGAAATGATACAACCATTTTGGAGAGCAATTTGAAACTATGCCCAAAGGGCTACAAAAATGTGTATACCCTTTGATCCAGCAATAGCACTTCTAGGGCTATATCCTAAAGAGATCACACAAATGGGAAAATGACCCACATGTACAAAAATATTTACAGCAGCTCTTTTTGTGGTGGCAAATAATTGGAAACTGAGGGGATGCCTGTCAATTGGGGAATGGCTGAACAAGTTGTGGCACATGAATGTAATGGAATACTATTGTGCTACAAGAAATGATGAACAGGCTGACTTCAGAAAAACCTGGAAAGACTTGTATGGACAGATGCTGAATGAAGTGAGCAGAACCAGGAGAACATTGTACATGATAACAGCAATGTTGTGTGATGCCTAACTGTGATAGACTTAGCCCTTCTCAGCAATACAAGGATCTAAGACATCTCCAAAAGTTTCAAGATGGAAAATGCTATCCACCTCCAAAGAAAGAACTATGGAGTTTTAATGCAAATTGAAGCATACTATTTGCTCTTTTTTTCTTCTGTTTTGTTTTGTTTCTTCTTTCTTGTGGTTCCTTCTATTGGTCTTAATTCTTCCTCACAACATGACTAATGTGAAAATATGTTTAATAGGAATGTATATGTATAGCCTATGTCAGATTGCATGCCACCTAGGGGAGGGAAGTGGGGAGAGAGGGGGAGAAAAAAATTTAAACTCAAAAGTTTATGGTAGTGATTATTGATAAATCAGAATAAATTAATAAAAAAGAAGAAAAAAAAGAGATAATGTGATCATCGTCCTGGGGCTCCAATATTCTTTTCTCCAGTAAAGATGCATTGTATAGTCACCTGCTAGTAATGGTTGTTGTTGTAGTTGTTTGTTGTTGTTGTGTCATTTCAGTCATGTCTTGCTCTTTATGATCCTATTTGGGATTTTCTTGTTAGAAACTCTGGATTGGTGTACCATTTCCTTTTTCAGCTCATTTTATAGACGAGAAAACTGAGGCAAACAGGTTTTAGTGACTTGCCCAGGGTCACACAATAAGTGTTTGAGGCAGGATTTGAATTCAGGAAGATGAATCTTCCTGATTCCAGGCTTCATATTCTATCCCTGCACCACCTAGCTACCATTAATTACCATGAGGAATATATTTTTGTGTATTTGTTACTGTTGTACCTTAACAATTTTATTAATCACTTTGAAAACAGGGAATCCAAATTTATTTAAAAGTATCATGTATAATAAGAATAGCTAGCATGGCACTGAATTTATTTATTACTCTGCTCATATGTCAGCTAAATATTTCTCTCTCCTTTTCACCCCATCCTTAAAATAGAAGCAGCTTAATGACACAGATTTTTTTTAAATCTTTTTTATATCCCCAATATCTAGCACAGTGTCTGCCACACAGTAAGCACTTAACAAATACTTGTCAACTTGATATCCTCTTTTTTCTTGAGGAAGTTTAAAAAAATGTGTTCTGGTGATTATATTGTACGGGGAATTGCACTCTTTAAATCTAAAAAAAAATTCCTAAATAGGTTAAAAACTAGCTTTGAAAAAATATTGTTTTTAGGGGTGGAGCAAAGATGGTGGAGTAAAAGCAGTGACTTGCTTGAGCTCTCCCCCAAACCCCTCCAAATACCTATAAAAATGGCTCTAAACAAATTCTAACACAGCAGAACCCACAAAAAGACAGAGCAAAACAAATTTCCAGCCCAAGACAGCCTGGATGGTTGATTGGAAAGGTATATCACACTGGGCCACGGCGACCCTGAAACAGGCCTCAGAGGACTGATTCGTGGGCAGCTCTGGCAGTTTCCAGACTTCTCCACCCTTGAACGCCAAAGACAACTTAGAAGATCAGTGGGAAAAGTCTGTGTCTGTGGTGAGAGAAAGAAGCTGGTGGTCTCAGCTCCAGTCCCCGAGCTCGGCTGGGGCAGCGTCTGCTTCCTGAGCTTCTGGCCCATAGACTGAGGGGGAATTGAGTGGCTGATCAGAGGGGAATTTCAGGGATCTCTCTGCTGGTACAGGATTCTCTTACTTTTCCTGTGCTTGGATCTGGGTCCCAGTTCTGGATGGTGGTCCTGGGGCAAGGAGGAGCGCTGGCATGGTGGAGCTTGTAGTGGCTGTGGAGAGGAAACCCTCCTCGCAGTTCCAAGACAGAAAAGAGTGCTCATAGACCAGAGCACAGGCCAGGAAAGTAGTAAACACCTCACCCTTGATCATAGCACCTTGGAAGAACTGAAAATTTACAGGTCCCTAGAAGTATCTCTGAAAACAACTGCAGAAAACCCCTGAAGCTTGGGATAGTACATTTCCCACACCGGAAATAGACTCCTACCTTAACAAAGAGTTTATAACTCAAGTAATTGACTGGGATCATGAGCAAGTAGCACAAAAAGAGTCAGACTATATTATCTAACTTTGGTGACAAAGAAGATCAAAACATACAACCAGAAGAAGACAAGGAAGCCAAAGCTCCTACATCCAAAGCCTCCAAAAAAACATGAATTGGTTCCAGGCCATGGAAGAGCTCAAAAGGTATTTTGAGAAGCAACTAAGAGAAGTAGAGGAAAAACTGACAAATGATGCTAAAGGAGACCCCAAAAATACTGAAGAAAATAACACCTTAAAAAATAGCCTAACCCAAATGGCAAAAGAGGTCCAAAAAGCCAATGAGGAGAAGAATGCCCTTAAAATCAAAATTGGCCAAATGGAAAAGGAAGTCCAAAAGCTTACTGAAGAAAATACTTCCTTAAAAATTAGAATGGAGAAATTGGAAACTAGGGACAATTTCAGAAATCAAGGAACTGTAACACTAATCCAAAGAAATGAAAAAATAGAAGAGAATGTGAATTATCTCATTGGAAAAACAACTGACCTGGAAAATAGATCCAGGAGAGAGAACTTAAAAATTATTGGACTATCTGAAAACCATGATCAAAAAAAGAGCCTAGACATCATCTTTCAAGAAATTATCAAGGAAAACTGCCCTGATATTTTAGAACCAGAGGGCAAAATATAAATTAAGAGAATCCACTGATCACCTCCTGAAAGAGATCTCCAAAGGAAAACTCCTAGGAATGTTGTAGCCAAATTCCAGAATTCCTAGGTCAAGTAGAAGATATTGCAGGAAGCCAGAAGGAAACAATTCAAGTATTGTGGAAACACAATCAGGATAACACAAGACTTAGCAGCTTCTACAGTAAGGGTCTGGAGGGCATGGAGTATGATATTCTGGAGGGCAAAGGAGTTAGAACTACAACCTAGAATCACCTAACCAGCAAAACTGAATATAATCCTTCAGGGTAAAAAATGGTCATTCAATGAAATAGAGGACTTTCAAGCATTTCTGTGGAAAAGACCAGAGTGAATAGAAAATTTGACCTTCAAATACAAGGCTCGAGTGAAACATGGAAGAGATAAACGGGAAAGAGAAATCATAAGAGACTTATTAAGGTTGAATTATTTACATTCCCAAAGGGAAAGATGATATGTGTGACTCATGAGTACTTTGTCAGTATTAGGGTAGTGGGAGGGAAACAATTATATGTTTGTATAGATAGATAGATAGATAGATAGATAGATAGAGGGCACAGGGTGAGTTGAAGATGAAAGGGTGATATCTGGAAAATAAAATTAAGGGGTGAGAGAGGATTATACTGGGAGAAGGAGAAAGGGAGAAGTAGAATGAGGCAAAATATCTCACATGAAACAAGTCTTTTACAGTGGAGGGGAGATGGGGGAAGGTAGAGGGAATGAGTGAATCTTATTCTCATAGGATTTGGCTTAAGGAGGAAATAACATACACAATGGAGTATGGAAATCTATCTTACCCTACAAGAAAATAAGGGGAGAAGGGGGCAAAAGAGCAGGGGTTGATAGAGGGGAGAGCATATTGAGGGAGGGGATAATCAAAACAAACACTTCTGAGGAGGGACAGGGTCAAAAGAAAGACTAGAATAAATGGGGGGTAGGATAGTATGAAGGGAAATATATTTAGTTTTTCACAACAGAACTACTATGGAAGTGTTTTGCATGACTCCACATGTATAACCTGTATGGAGCAGCTTGCCTTTTCAATGAGGGTAGGTGGGGAGGGAGGAAGGGAGAAAATTTGGAACCCAAAGTTTTAAAAACACATGTTAAAAAAAAGAAAAAAGAAAAAAAGAAAAAAAAGAAAAGTACAACTACATAAAAAAAGGAAAAAATATTGTTTTTTTCTTACCAACACCTATGATTGTAAGTCATTAGGTACTAGAAAGGGAAGTGCAAATAGCACCTGTATTTAAATCCTGAGTCTTACAGAATTAACTATATGGGCAAGGGTAAGTAATTTTTAAGTTCTCAAGGTCAGTTTCCTCACATCTATGAAATGATTTAATCATAGTTGAAGGGTAGCTGTCAGGGAAGTGCTTTGGGAACCATAAAATGCTCTATAGATGGGACCTGACGATTTTAGTATTAGAGGAAATTCCCTCTAATAATGTATGTCCACACTTACTCCACAACTTAAATGTCTGAAATCTCAGAGAGTTTAATGGAGTTTAGAAAGATTAAGGGATTTGCCCAAGGTCACATAGTCAGTATGTGTCATAGACAGAACTTGAACATAGGTCTTCGTGACTCAGACATCACCTCACTTATCACTAGTCTGCAATGCCTTTCCAAAATGATATATAAATTTGAATATGATATTATCAATAATAACTGGGTAGGAGTAGTGGCCCAAAATAAAATATCCAGGAAATGCATGATTATTTTCTTGATAACTGAGTTTGTCATGCTGTAAGAATGAGAGAATGGATGAATGATCCAAGTACTGCTCAAATATCCAGAGACTATTAGAGTACCTTAATGAAAGCCTGCAATTGTGTATGAAGTATTCATTGAAGAATACAAGCAAGAACTAGACTTGAGACATTGTGAAAGGGTAACAATCTGAACCATTGCCAGCAATATGAGGACAAGGATTCTTTAAAATATTGAAGGAATAGCTATTGCTTGACTAGATCTGAATAAGAATTGGAGAAGAAGAAGGAAAAAAGAATTAGAATTTGGAAGTTTAAGTTGAATAGAGGGCATCAGTAGGATATAATAGAAAGATAAAGAACTACTCTTTCGAAAGTCACCAATGATCTCATTTGCCAAATCTAATAAACTTTTCTCAGTCCTCATTCTTCTTTATATCTCTGTGATATCCAACCCTTTCTGGGTTTTTATGGCACTGTTAACTCCTGGTTGTCCTAACTGTCTGAATTCTCATTCTTAGTCTCTTGCTAAAGCATTTTCAATTTTACATCCCCTGTGGTTGTACTCCAAGGTTCTAACCAAAGTTTTCTTTTCTTTCTGTTTACTCTGTCTGTCTGTCTGTCTGTCTGTCTCTCTCTCTCTCTGTTTCTGTCTCTCTCTCTCTCTGTTTCTGTCTCTCTCTGTCTCTGTTTCTGTCCTTCTCTGTCTCTCTGTCTCTCTCTGTCTATCTCTCTCTCTCTCTCTCTGTCTCTCTCTCTCTGTGTGTCTCTCTCTCTCAGACTTTCTCAGTTGACATGAACTTAATTTTCAACTCTTTGCTGATGACTCCTAGATCTGTAGATCCAGCTCCAATCTCTCTGCTGAGCTTGTCCTGCATCATCAACCACTCATTAGAAATTTCAGCTGGATGTCTCATATGCACCTGAAACTTAACAAGTCTTAAAAATAAAAGTAAAAGCAACAAAACCCCTCATTATCCTTCCTTTTAATCCTATCCCTCTTCTGAACTTATTTTTGTCAAGGTCACCACAATCGTTCTATAATTAGGAGTCTTGTAATCTCAATGTCATTCCCTCAATCACAAATCCAATCACTTGTCAAATCAATGGTGATTGGCCTCAGTTGACTCAAATCTTCACTTCTCAAGCACCTAGTGCCTGGAATTTAATTGGTGCTTGTTGATTGATTGTTTCAAGTTCTATGAGGATAATTCCAATTTAAACTTTGCTATACTTGTATTCAATTACATATTTTTAATGGCTCATGTAGTTGAGTTTTAATAAAAGTATTGCATCATTTAAAATATATTTATTTATTCATATAAAAAGAAATATTTCATTCTTCACATCAAATTCAGGGCTTGTGGGCCAACTCCCAGTGCAACTCAAACCAGATTAAAATATTATTGGTAAATGTTTAACAAAATAATAAGAACATAATACAACATGTTAATTTATGGTTTTCTAAATCAATATGCTGCCCAGGGACTGTTTTTATTTGAATTTGACACCACTACATTCATCACTACAAACTCATCACTGCAATCAATTAATTTATGTTGTACTTTAATTCATGTTCTTCTAGACTGAAACTAAAGACATAGACTATTGGTATCAAACACAATTAGAAATGGATCCCAGGGGGCCATGTATTCAGAAAACCACAAATTAGCATTCCCTATGTTGCATTATAGTATATAATTTCTGGTTTGAGCCCTCCATCATAAATCATTTATCTGTTGATTGTGAATATTTATAAACCAGGATTACACTAACAGGTAAAAATCAGGTCCCTAACTGTATGTTCCTTTCTCACCTCTTACTTTACTAAGAAGACTGGGTGAACACCATCACCTCTCTTCCTTCATACTACAAGACCTCTATGTAATTTCACCTTATCTATTCTTCTTTCCCTTCTGTCTTTGAATGAAATTGTCTCCTCTTTGCCAAGGTTAATCCCTTCACCTGGGCCCATGATGTTGTCCCATCAGTTAGTCAGTCAACAAGTGTTTATTGGCCCCATAATCTATGTCAGGTCCCATGCTAAGAATTGCAAAGAAAGGGAAAAAAAGGTTATATTGTCTGCCCAGAGTTAGGCAGCATTGGGACTTGAGTCCAGGTTTTCCTGTCTTCAAGGCTGGTTTAATAATAATAATAAAAATAACAACAACAGTAACATTTATACAGCACTTACTGTGTGCCAGACACCATGCTAAGTCCTTTACAACTATTATTTCACTTGTGTTTCACATCTCTTGGAGGTAGATTCTATTATGATCTCCAATTAACAAATAAGGAAATTGAAGCAGAGGTTAAGTGTCTTCCCCTAGGTCTTTTTTTAATCAACATATACTTTTTTTTTTTACAGTACTCTTTTCTAACTACATGTCAAGATAATTTTAGCATTAATTTTTACAAGATTTTGAGTTCCAGATTTGTTTCCCTTCTTCTTTCCCCTCTCCTATCCTGAAAATGGTAGGCAATTTGATATAGGTTGTACATGTGCCATCATGTGAAACATATTTCCATATTAATCCCAGCTGTGAAAGAAGAAACACATCAAAAGAAAAAAAAAATAAGAATAAAGTAAGTGAAAAAAATGCTTTGATCTGCATTCAGAATTTATCAGTTCTTTATCTGGATATGGATAGCATTTTCCTTCATGAGTCCTTTGTACTTCTCTTGGATTATTGTGTTGCTGGGAAGAGCTGAGGCATGCATAGTTAATCATCATACAATGTTGCTGATACTACATATAGTACTGTTTACTGTTTTTCTGTTTCTACTCGTTTCACTTTCCATCAGTTCATATAAGTCTTTTGAGGTTTTTCTGAAATGTGCCTCTTCATTATAACTTTTTGCACAACCATTACATTCGTATACCAGTTTTTTTCAGCCATTCCCCAATTGATGGACATCCTCTCAATTTCCAATATTATACCACCATGAAAAGGGCTGCTATAAACATTTTTGCACATGTAGGTCCTCTTCTCTTTTTGTAATGGACTCCTCAAATGCACAGTTTGTTGCCTTTTGGGCATATTTCCCAACTGTACTCAAGAATGTTTGGATCACAACTCCACCAAGAGTGCATTAGTGTCTCAATTTTCCAGCATTTATCATTTTCCTTTTTTGTCATGTTAGCCAATCTAATTGATGTGAGGTGGTATCTCAGAGTTATTTTAATTTGCATTTCTCTTGTGAAAAATGATTTTGAGAACTTCTTCATTTGCCTATAAATAGCTTTGACTTATTCATCTGAAAACTGCTTGTTCATAGCCTTTTACCATTTATCAATTGGGGAATGGCTTGTATTCTTATTAATTTGACTCAGTTCTCGATATATTTGAGAAACAATGCCATTATCAGATTCACTGATTGTAGTTGCTTCCCAGCTTTCAGCTTTCCTTCTAATTTTGGTTGCATCAATTTTGTTTGTACAAAAACTTTTTAATTTAATATAATAAAAACATCAATTTTATGTTTTGTAATGCTCTTTCTCTCTTTTTTGGTTATGAATTCTTCCCCTCCCCATAGATGTGACAGATTGACTGTTCCTTGCCCTTCTAAATTGCTTATGGTATTATCCTTTGTGTTTAAATCATGCACCCATTTTGACCTTATATTGGTATATGGTGCAAGATGTTAGTCTATACCTAGTTTGTTTCCTATTGTTTTCCAGTTTTCCCAGAAGTTTTTGTCAAACAGTGAGTTCTTATCCCCAAAACTAAGGTCTTTGGGTTTATCAAATACTAGATTACTATGGTCATCAACTACTTCATCTCATGTACCTAATCTATTTCCCTGGTCCACTACTCTATTTCTTAGCCAGAAGAAGATAGCTTTGATGATTACTGCATTAATATAGTTGGAAATCTGGCATTAGTGGTCCACCTTCCTTTGTATTTTTTTTTTCATTATTTCCCTTACTATTACTGACCATTTGTTCTTCCAGATGATTTTTTTTTCATTCTATCAAATAATTTTTTTAGTAGTTTGATTGGTATGGCACTGAATAAGTAAATAAGTTTAGGCAGAATTGTCATTTTTATTCTATTGGCTTAGCCTGCCCATAAGCAATTGGTATTTTCCTAATTTTTTTAGATCTAACTTTATTTGTGTGAAAAATATTTTGTATTTATGTTCATATAATTCCTGGCTTTGTCTTGGCAGGTAGACTGTCAAATATTTTATATTGTTGAGGGTTGTTTTAATGGAATTTCTTTTTCTATTTCTTGCTGTGGGGCTTTGTCAGTCTTATAAAGATATGCTGATAATTTATGTGGGTTTTATTATATCCTGCAACTTTGCTGAAGTTGTTAATTATTTTGAGTAGTTTTTTAGTTGATTCTCCAGGATTCTCTAAGTATACCAACATATAATCTGCCAAGAATGATAGTATCATGTTAAGGAAAATTCCATTTATTCTTATGCTCTCTAGTGTTTGCAATAGGAATGGGTGATATATTTTATCAAAAGCTTATTCAGCAATTGCTGAGATAATCATATAATTACTGTTGTTTGTTATTATTGTGGTCAATTATACTGATAGGTCCTGTATTCCTGTTATAAATTTCACCTGGTTATAGTGTATAATCTTTGTAATATATTGCTATAATCTCCTTGCTAGTATTTTGTTCAAAATTTTTGCATCAATATTCATTATATAAATTGATTTATAATTTTCTTTTTCTGTTTTAGCTCTTCTTGGTTTAGATATCAGTACCATATTTATGCCATAAAAGCAGTTTTATAGGATTCCTTCTCCTATTTTTCCATGTAGTATGTATAGCATTGGAATTAACTCTTTAAATATTTGGTAGAATTCATTTGTGAATCCACCTGGACCTGGTGATTTTTTCCTAGGGAGTTCATTAATGCCTTGTTCAATTCCTTTTTCTGAGATCTGTTAATCTAGGCAATCCATATTTTTGCAAATATTCATTGGTTTCACTCAGGTTGTCATATTTATTGACTTATAATTGGGTTAAATATTTCCTCATGATTTATTCTTTGTTCGTGGTTAAATAGCTTTTCATTTTTGATACTGGATATTGATTTTCTTTTTTTTTAAATCAAATTAACTAATGACATATATATTTTATAGATTTTTTCATAAAACCAGCTCCTAGATTTATTTATTATTTCAATAGTTTTTTTAAGCATTCAATCTTATTAACCTCACCTTTGATTTTTCAGGATTTCCAATTGAGTGCTCAGTTGGGGATTTTTCATTTGTTATTTTTCTAGATTTTTTAGTTGCATGCTTAATTTGTTGATCTATTCTTTTCCATCCTGTTGATGTAAGAATTTAGAGAAATAAAATTTCCCCTAAGTACTGCTTTGGCTACATCCCATAAATTTTGTTATATTGTCTCATTGTTGTCATTGTCTTTAATGAAATTGTTGATTGTTTCTATGATTTGTCCTTTTATCTACTCATTCTTTAGGATTAGATTATTCAGTTTCCAATCAATTCTTAATCTATCTTTCCTCTGCCATTTGTTGAATGAATTTTTTTCATTATTCAAAAAAGAATACATTTAGTATTTCTGCTTTTCAACGTTTGATTTTGAGGTTTTTATGTCCCATTACATAGTCAATTTTTGTGTAGGTGTCACATGCTGCTGAAAAAATTTATATTTCTTTCTGTTCCCATTTAGTTTTCTCCAAAGGTCTGTCATTTCTAACTTTTCTAATGTTCCATTTACCTACTTTATTGAAGAGTTCAGAGCTTTTTGTCCTAGCCACTTGCTAGGACAGTCCATCATTGTATTTGACCAAGGAATATTTCCTTTTATCCTTTATCCCCAACACCTTCCTTAACTCCTTCCAATCATCCAGCTCTTAACCAAGTTCCCTCTAGCTTGCAGACTTCAGATGTTACTGATATTAGGTCAGTTATCAGTGCCTCCTCTATTGCTGTGCAATAGATGCTCTCCCATCTGATTTATTTAATTCTGAGAAAGGAGAGAATGTAATTGGTTCAAGTATATTTAATCCTGCCATCTATCTACCTGAGATGGAAAATGAGGATGAGACTTTGGCATATGACTTTGGGATGCTATATAAACATCAGGACTTCCTCACCTTCTCTGGAAAGTCCATTAAAAATGGAATAAGGCTTCCCATCTATTAGACTGTTTACTGCTTCCCCAAGCTGTAGCAGTAATTAAAATTGAGGGCACAACCAAGAGAACATCATTCATGCCTGTGGAAATGACTTGCTTGACCAAGCAGCAAAAATTGCAACTTTAAGGGGCAACTAGGTGGCACCATGGATAGAGCTCTGGTCTTGGAAACAGGAGGATCTGAGTTCAAATCTGACCTCAGACACTTGACACGTACTAGCTGTGTGACACTGGGCAAGTCACTTAACCCCAATTGCCTCACCAAAAAGCAAGGAAAAATCAATACAACAACAACAAAATAAAAAACAAAACAGAAACTGCAACCTGAGCTCTTGAAGGAGTGGCTCCTCTAGAATCAGTCCCTATAGAACTTTCATTGTGCTGTATAAGCACAGCCTTAGCATTTTGATTTTGCACTGAAGGCTTTCCTAAGATTCTTAGCCCAACAAAAGAAGAGATAGTCACTACTCAGAAAACAATGCTTATCACAAAACAGGAAAAAGCTTCAAAAGAAGGGATGTGAACTTGATAAGACTATGGGACTATGGATTTGGAGTTTTCACAGTATTGCCACCACCTATGAGGTATGTTCCACCTGTCCCAAGAACAGCATATCCAATCCTCTGAAAGTTGCTCGTGGGCCATTTCCTTTTTCAGATGCACTCTTTGAAACTTGGCAGATTGACTTCAATCAATTGCCACCTGCCCTTGCTCACAAATATGTTTTGGTTATGATATGTATGTTTCCACTGTGGGTGGAAGTGTTCCCCTGTCATACTGCCACAGCCTCTGGGTTAGTAGAAATCCTCTAAGGAAAAATCATTTCATTATGGTGGGATCTAAGAAAATCCACTGTGCCTATCACCCCCATTTATCAGGAATGGTTGAAAAAGTTAATGGGATACTTAAAAATCTGCCTTGCTAAATTCTCTGAGGAGCTAGTTATCCCTTGGCTCAAAGCCTTTCTTTTGGCTCTGCTAAGCCTTAGTTCTGGACCATTCTGGTTCCCGTAAGTTCTAGTTCCTATAAACTCAGCCTTTATGAGATAGTAACAGAATGCTCAATGCCATTGTACCCTTGAGTGGGAAGCATAGCAGCCAAAGGGTCCCTCCTACAATACTGCAATGGTTTGGTTCAGAAAATATCAGAGGCTTACACTTTGTCTCACAGTCCCATTATTTAGAAATTCCAACTGAGACTCAATCCCTGATACAAACTGGTCTACTGGAAATGCCATCTTTGAACACACTCCCTGGAATGACAGTGGAGAGGTCCCTTTGAAGTTCTGTTCATCACTCCCATGGCAGCCAAATTCTGGAGAGTGGAGTCCTGGATCCACCTATCACATCTTAAAATGGCAGTACAACCCACCTGGATTGTGGAACCTACAAATAACCTGACCCTAAAAGTTAAGCATGGTCTGAAGTAGCTGACACCTGAGGTGGACAGCTGTCCCCAAGACCTCAGGATGAGAAGATGACAGCAGATGCAGACCACTGACTCAAGAAACTGGATGTGGATTGAGGTTTGAAGTTACTCCTTCTAAGAAATAAGTCTTTTCTTCCTTGCTTCTATAGCAGTCTCTGATTTCTCATCTTCCAAAATGTTTGTCCTATTCCTAATCCTTTCACTCTGTTCAACAAACTTATATGCCTCACCCTCATTGAACCACCTATTCAGGAGCCCAATAGAGTGCTTTCCTAAAACACTCAGTTTATCTGACTGTTGGGCATGTTTTCAAGGTCCCAACCCCTTGAAGCTTTATCCTAACCATCCCATTAGATGCCTGGATTATGACCCCAATGGGAAGGTTCTATTTTTCTGGTCCTCTGAGACATGCTATAAAGATCCCTGCTCCTCCTTGGACTGAGAAACCACTCAATCCTGGTCTGCTTCATAGAGAGCAGCTTATGTAAAGGGAGTAGCTAGTGTCCCCTACTGTTGCTTCTAACCCCATTCTCAGGACACTACCACAGTCACTCCCTCTGCTTGAGATTCACTCTCTAATATCTGTATCTTTGCCATTGAATTGCCCCTTCCACAGGACTGTTCTTATGTGACTCCACACTATATCACAGCCTTCTTCCCTTCTGCAAAGACCACTGTACTTTTGTCTACACTGAAAAATTTGTCCTCATTCCTAGGGAACCACTCCACTGAAATTCCTCTCTGGTTAAAGTCATCTATCCATTGACAGTGAAGGCATGCTTTTCTGCTCATTGCATCCCCATTGGCATGTGTTGGATTCCTGCTGGCACTGCAGCCATCTTTGGCATGCTGTATCCATCTGTTGGGAATTTTTCAGTAGAACTAGCCTGGAGTGTACAGGGATGCTTGTCACTAGCCTCCAAACATAGGTTGATTCATTTGCCCTCATAGTATTGCAAAACTGTAGGGTGCTAGATGCCTTAACAGCTGAGAGAAGGAGGGCGTGCACTATCACTGGGGAGGAATGTTGTTTCTATGTCAACCAATCCTCTAAAATAGAGGAAGACCTTAGTGCTCTAAACAAACAAATGGAAGATTTATGGGATGGGATCAAAGCATGTTTCCTTCTCACTTTCCTTTGACCTACTCTCTCGGTCGCCTGAAAACCTTGGCGGCATTCCCTGTTCTGTCCTCCTTGGTCTGATATTTCTTTTCTTTATTTGCTTTATTGTCTACCTCAGCATTAGACTTGTAACTCACTTATTCTTACATAAAATCAAAATCATTTTTCAAATAAATGTTCCTCATTGGCCTTCAAGGATTGTTACAACCTTTTTGGTGAAATGAAGGGAATGTGGAGGGAATTATGGTTTTTATAATAATAGATATGATATGTGTAATGAATATACTAATAGATTAGATTTTTCAGAATTGTCTTTTCCAGCTTGTGAGTCAGACTCACAATGCAATTTAATCTGATCAATCAAACTTTGACAATGCTCACAATCACTGGTATCCTTCTGCCTGTGCACCTGAAGTGAAGTGAATCAAAGATTGTAGATTCTGTTCCTGTCACAAAATTCTGTTCCTGTGACTAGCCAAGTAATGACCCCCAAGGACTTGAGCAATAGACCTACAGTCCTTTAATGTAGAAGTTGCAAGGTCCTGTGTAATCCTGACTATGGTTCCATGATATTTAAATTGTTTCTTTTTGGTTGCTTGCAGTATTTTCTCCTTGATTTGATAATTCTGGAGTTTTGCTACAATATTCCTTGGAGTCTTTTTGAGATCTCTTTCAGGAGGTGATCAATGGATTCTTTCAATGACTATTTTACTCTCTGTTTCTAGGGTATCAGGGCAGTTTTCCTTGATAATTTCTCAGATGATGTTGTCCAGGCTCTCTTTTTTTTATTATGACTTTCAGGTAGACCAATATTTCTTAACTTATATATCCTGAGTCTATTTTTCCAATGATGCATGTTATATTTTCTTCTGTTCATTCTTTTGATTTTGACTCATTTTTGATGTTTCATATGGTCATTAGATTCCACTTGCCCAATTCTAATTTTAGGGATTATTTTCTTTAATTAACTTCTGTACCTCCTTTTTCATTTGGTCAATTATATTTTTTAAGGAGCTGTTTTCTTCAGTGGATTTTTTTTCCATTTGGCCAATTTTATTTTTTAAGGAATTGTTTTCTACAGTCAATTTTTTCCTTCCTTTTCCAAGCAGTTGACTCTCTCTTGCATACCCCTCATTTCTTTTCCCAATTTTTCTTCTACTTGTCTCATTTGACTTTTAAAATCCTTCTTGAGTTCTTCCAAGAAGGCTTTTTGGGCTTGAGACTAGTTCTTATTCACTTTTGAGGTTTTGGATGTAGGCAAATTGACAATATTGTCCTCTTCTGAATTTGTGCTTTGATTTTCTCTATCCCCATAGAAAGAATTTATGGTCAGTGTCTATTTCTGCTTTTTGCTTATGAAGTTTGCCTATTTCCTGGCTTTTAAAGTTGAGCTCATCTGCTGGAGCACAGGGGGCACTGTCTCAAGTTTCTTGTGCTGGTGGCCAAGGGAATGGTCATTGGCTTTGTGTGCTGGGGCCTTAGGTGCTGGCAACTGGAGGTTGCAGGGCTCTGGCAGCTTCCCTGTTGCTGAGCAGGGGTCCTAGTAGTGATGTCTAGTACGTGCTGAGGCCATGTGTAGTTTTTTTCTGCATTTCCCCATGCTTCAGTGCAGCATGGGGAGGTTTGGATGGAGGATGCCTATTTGCCTAGGGTTAGGCTGAAGTAGGGGGAGCTCTGGTGACACCTTACTACTCTGGGCTGTGTTGAAATCTGAGGAGGTCCAGCTGCTGGAAGATGCCCATCTGCCCTGGACTGCACTGAAGCATGTGGAGGTCTAGCCACTGGAGGACATCTGCCTGTCTGGGGCTGCAATGAAGCACATGGTAGTTCTCTGAACTGGAGTCTGCTGGTTCCCTTGGCTATGCTAAGGCACATGGGGTGTTTGCCTGTTCCATCACACTGGGGCTTATGTTCTCCCACTGTTTTTCTGAGGTGATGTTTGCTGCTGACTTGCTGGGATGCTTCCTGTCCTGTAATGAGCTCCCCTTTTACCAGAGTGAGATGAACTTTTCTTGCTGATCCTCCAAGTCTCTCAGGCTAAAAAACTATTCCACTCTATCTTTCTGCTTGTTCTGCTATTTCATAATTTTTTTCAGGGGCACTATTTTATGGTTGTTCAAAGATGAGTATGGGAGAGTGACAGCAATTTACTGCCTACTCTGCTATCTTGGTTCCCAGAAGTCCAGGATTTGTTTTCTTCATTGAATTCTTGTACCACCTTTTCCATTTGGCCAATTCTCCTTTTTAAGGAGTTGTTTTCTTCAGTGAATTTTTGTACATCTTTTTTTTTTCATTTTGTTGTGCTTCCTTTACCAAACTGTTAACTCTTTTTAATTATTTGTTTTTGAATGACTCTCATTTTCCACAATTTTTCCTCTATTTCTCTTATTTGATTTTGCAGAATCCTTTCTGGACTCCTCCAGGAATTCTTCTAGAGCCTGAGATAAATTCACACTTTTTGAGGCATTGAATTTAGCTGTTTTCACCTAGTTGTCCTCCTCTGAGTTTGGATTTTGATCTTTCCTGTCACTATAGTAACTTTCCATGGTCAGATTCTTTTTTTATTGCTGTTTTTTGCTCATTTTCCCAGCCGTTTTCTTGATTTTTAACTCCATGTGAAAATTGGATTCTGCTTCTGGAGTGGAAGGGTCAGTGTCCCAAGCTTCAGGTTTTTTGTGCTATGATCAGGGCTAATTCTTGAGACTCATAAGTTTTCACTTCTTTCAAAGCAGTATAATCTAAAGTGAGGTGTGGTCACTGTTCTCCTGGCATGTACTCTAAGTCTGTGAGTGAGCACAAGAACTCTTTTTTCCCTGGAACTGTGACCAGAGTCACCATTCTCCTGTAGCTTATTTTTCTAATGTGCTAGTGCTCCTCCTTCACCTAGGACTGTGATCCAGCACTCGCATCCCCATAATGCAATGCAATGCACCCAGGGCCAGCAAAGTTTCCCCGTAATCTCTTTCTGACCAGTTGTCCAGTCACCTTATTATCTGTGGGCTGAGATCTCTGGTGTTGCTACCTCCAATTCAATCTCCCACAATGCTTGTGGATTGTACTCCACTTTCATCTCAGTGAAGCAGAACTTCCTGTTAACCTTTTAAGTTTTTGGGAAGTTCACCCTGTTCTTTTGTTGGTTCTGCCTCTCCAGAATTCATTTTGAGGTATTATTTTAAAATTATTTGGTGGGGAATTTGGGAGAGCTCATATGAGTTCTTACTTTTATTCTACCACTTTGACTCCCCTGGCTGGTTATAGATAACAAAACATAGGGGTGGCTTTGCTTTACCATTTGGTGTTGTTGTTACCTTATTTAGATTTCTGATATTTTGTTAAAGACTATAATAGAAGAACCATCCACACCCATAAGATAAAATGGGACAGTTAAAGTATACAAAAAAATAGCTTATCTTCCCCATTCTTAAAAAGCTTTCACTTGATCCTGACATTCCAGTTAGGTATCACCCTTTAGTTCTCCTTCCCTTTTAGGATAAACTCCTTGACACATCCATATACCATATATATACCATACCACATACAAATGTGTGTCCATGCTTTTCCTCTCACTCTCTTCCAGACTTTTTGACATCTTGTTTTTGATCTTATCAATCAATTGGAGCTATTCTCTTTAGTCACCAATGATCTCTTAATAGCCAGCTTTCTTGATCCTCATCCTTGTCCTTATTTAGTTCTCTGAAGCCTTTGACACAGCTGAACATTAACTTCTGGATAGTCTCTCCTCTTTAGGATTTAATCACACTGTTCTCTCCTGGTTCTCATCCTACAGGTCTGACCACTTTTCAGTCTTCTATGATGTTTCCTCATTTAGGTCATGCACACTAACAGTGAGTTTTCTTCAAAACTAAGTCTCAGGCTCTCTCTCTCTTTTTTTTCTCCCTCTACAATCTTTCTCTTGGTGATCTAATCAGCTTCTATGGATTAATTTATCAACTTAATGTGGATGATTCTTAGATATCTAAATATACTTAACCTTTTTACTCAAGCTTCATTCTCAAATCACCAACTGTCTTTTGGACATCAAAAATTGGGTCTCCTGTAGTAATCTCAAACTCAACATTTCAATAAAAGTAATTATCTTCTCCTCCTCCCATGAAACCTTTCCATTTTCCAAACATCCTCCTTACTTTTGTGAGCACCACTATTCTCTTAGTAATATATAACTCAAAAAGGTATGGAATTTAATTTTAAAATCCAATGTTTTATCTCTTTTATTGTATTTTATTTATTTTGTTACACTTATACACACACAAACACGTGTGTGTGTGTGTATAACTGAGAGCTAGATTGAATCATTTCTATTTTCATAGAATCTCTTCTATACATCTTATATGTCCCTTCAATTACACAGCCACCACACTAGTCCAGGCTTTCATCACCTCTTACCTGGACGATTTTAGTTGCTTTCTGATTGTAGAGATTTCACAAGCTATTTTCTACTCCAAACTAGCCTCTACTCAGCTGCTGAAGTGATTTTTCTAAAAGTGCACATATAATAATTCCCTCTCTTTCCCAACATACACTCTCAATAAAATCCAGTGACTCCTAAAGCCTTTCACAGTCTGGTTCCTTCCTATCTTTGCAATTTTCTCATACTTTACTTCCTTCTATATCCTATGATGTATCAATCCAGCAATACTGGCCCTATTATATTTATCATACAGCACTCTGTTTTCCCAATCCAGGCCCACACTTACAAGTCTTTCCCTCTTTAAGTTTGCCTCCTGGCTTCTCTGCTTTAAGATTCTGTTTAAATCTCAAGGTTTATAAGAAGCTTTTCTCTCCCCAACCCCACCCTTTCCCTTTTGAGATTACCTCTCAAAATATATCTTGACATTGTATATCTTGCTTATAACTAGGTAGTTGCTCATGTTTTGTTGTCTTCACAGAATATGAGATATTTGAGGTCAGGGATTGTGTTTTTACATTTCTTTTTTTATCTGTGGCATTTAGCATTCTGTTTCTCAGTTTATCTATAAATTTGTCTATCTCACAAATTTCAGACATCACTCTCCCAACATATAGCACTGGGGATTAGACACCCAGAACTCAACTGCTTCTCATGTTAAGCTAACGAGGGTAACCCTGAGAGGTCATGGGCTTCTAATACTGCTGTTCATAAATACCACAAATTCACTCACCTTATTGACTATCACTTGGCATTTATTTAAGAGATAGTCTTAACAGTCTAGCTTTTAGGTCTGGGTATTTAATAATATGTACTAATAAGAGCAGTTGGTAGAAACCCACCCCCCCCAAGACATTCTCTTCTATAATGCCTACAGGATCTAGGGGAAAATGGGCTGTCAGTCCTAGGGACTGGTGGCAAAAACTCTCCTTCATGCAGTCCCCATGAAGCTTCCTTTTAGTATGGCTTTCTGTTTAACTGCTTGTAGAATCCTGAAGCCTTGGAACATCTAGTTTGTTTTGATTGTGTCCCTCTACTCCTGAAACAGGTACAAGTACTACTTGTAATCTGCTGCTGCCAAGGATGGGAAATACCACCTCTTCTGTGCTTTGAAGTTCATAATGTTATCTTTGTTTGCTCTTCAAAGGAGTGGAGAAGAGACAAAAACTCTTTCCTCCCTGGCTCCAGGTGATTATCTCTCTAGGATTTAGCTGAAACTTCATCATTGGGCTGGCTCCACCCTGGAATCTCCCATTTTGAGCTACCTTGCTATTTATTTTCCAAATTCCTCAGGGTATGACTGATTCTTCCACCAACACTAGTACACATTTTATGCAGCATAATCTCATTTCAGTCAATAGCTAGAAGCATTTCATGCATTCTAAATTGACTACAGATGTTCAGTTCTTATTTTAATGTCTCTGATTTAATAGAAGTGTTCTTACTTAATAAAAGTATCACCAGAGTTTAGCGTATCTTTAAGTGGGGTGGATTTAAGTGAGATTGATGATTCACTCTAATCTATCATTGCATAGATATAGATAGCAATATAGATATATGGTTACAGATATATGGTTATAGATATACATATATAAATACAAGGGAGGAATTAGTGGGTGCCTATCATGTAGGATATTTTGTCCTCCAATTTTATGCCTCTTTTACCCAATAGAAGTATTTCAGAATAAAGAGAGAACTTTGAAGACTTAAACTTAACTGACCATCAAGTTCTCATGTGCTTTCCCTTTTTTTTTACCCTACCCACTGAGGTAGGGTAAAAAATAGTTTTGAGGCCAGCAGTACTGTAAAGCTTAAAAATACTTTAAATATACCACATGTAGACAAATTCTAAAATCTGAAGGAGACCTATATTCTTCCTTTTTGAGCAGTTTAAGAACAAGGTAAAGGAACACATCTGATATGAATTAGTTATGGCCCTGACTAAACAATTTTATACACAAACACACACATACACATATATGTATATGAATATGTGTATGTATATATGTATATGTATACACATTTATTATTTTTATGACCATTATTATTGTTATTATAACTTTAAATTTGCAAAATACTTTCTTTGCAATAACTCTACAGCATTTGGTAGGTATTACATGTATAATTATAGCCCCCATTTTATAGATGAGGAAACTGGGAACCAGATTGTCTTGCCAAAAATAACAATAAATTCCAGAAATAGGAGCTGAACAAGGAACTTCTTACTGTGGTTGAGTTCAGTTCTCTTCCATTATACCTGTCATGTTTTAATGATGGAGAAATGAACTAAAGGCCTTTCAAATATTCATCCAACCATCCAACTTTTTGAATTAATGATTATGTGCTTTGACTGTTAGAATAATGTATAATGTTATTTTTCCTCAGGATCTGAAAATTGTCCCTGAAGGAAAATAACTCTGAGCCCATTGCATACTATGAAAGCAAATGCTGATTCTTTGGGGAAAAAATATCTCCAATAAATGTGATTTATGAAACAACTCACTTGAAGTATGGGAAAATATTAATGTTCCATGTTTTGGTTACCTGGGCTTTACAGAAGGATTTTATGGGATTGCTATAATGGCTTAAATAACCTTTTGGTTTGTCAACTCATAAAAACACATTCTGTCCCTGCTTATATAAGTTATACAAATATACTGTCATTCCAAAGGACAACAATCTTTTCAGGTCACTCCACTTGTAATTACACCTAATTAAAATGTGCCAAAGAAAGGATAGAAATTTATCCCTGCTCATTAAACCTGTAAAGACTGTGTTAATTAGATTTCAGGCTTAGCAACTCACAAAAATATTTTCTGTCCATCTAAATTAAGTGAAAAAGAAAAAAAAAGATGAAACAGAGACCCACATATTCCTATTAAAAACAAATCACACTAGAAATGTTGAAGTTCATGGACAAAGTCAATGATTTGGACAACATATTATTTTTTACTTATTTCATGGGTGTATTCTTATCCTGAACATGATGGGTTAGCTAGAATTACATTTGATCACTGCATTAGTGATCCTTATTTCAAAAATTCAATAACTTATGAAGTAAGTGCCTTTTACTACTATCACTATTACTACACTACTGTTAATAATTACAATCATAATAATAGCTAGCATTTGTATAGAGCTTTAATATAAACACGAATTTTATACATCTTATTCAATACTCTGAGGTTGAGAGAGGTCATGTGACTCCCTAATAAGTCTCAGAGATAGAATTATATTTATTTGTTTATTTATTTTGGTGAAGCAATTGGGGTGAATGACTTTAGTGTCAAGTATCTGAGGCCAGATTTGAACTCAGGTCCTCCTGACTCCAGGGCTGATGGTGCTCTATTTACTGTGCCACCTAGCTGCCCCTCAGGGTTAGGATTTTATCCTATTTACTTCTATTTATTTTTTATTTATTTATATTATTCTATTTATTTACTCTTATTCCAAGTTTAGCACTCTACTATGCCACCTACTGGCACCTAGGATAGTCCAAAAAAGCTGGGAAAACTTGGAAAGATTTTAGATGTAAAAAAGAAGTTTCTCCTTTTTTTCAGGTAAAATTTACTTAGGGAAAAAGTACAATTATTTATTTTTATAAATAATAGGGTCTTAATTCATACAGGTGCAGAAGTTTAGAATTGAGAAAGTTTTTCTTTCTGACTTTCTAATTAGAATGCTGGAAAGGTTGTGAAATATAACTTCTTATCCTAAATAAAAATATTCTTTAATACCATGGCACATAGTCATTCAAGTTTTTCTGCTTTAATAATTCTTACAATTAGGAATTAAATATTTAATTCAAAATATTGCCAAGGGTGGAGTAAAAGCAGTGATTTGCTTGAGCTCTCCCCCAAACCACTTCAAATACCTGTAAAAAATGGCTCTAAACAAATTATAAAGCAGCAGAACCCACAAAAAGACAGGGTGAAACAAATTTCCAACCCAAGACAACCTGGATAGTTGATTGGAAAGGTTTATCACTCCAGGATGGGTGAGGAATGAAGTTCAGCTTGGGTGCAGCGGCAAAACAGGCCTCAAAGAAGCTGGAGCAGGCCTCAGAGGACTGAATCACGGGAAGCTGTGGCAGTTTCCTGACTTCTCAAACCACAAACACCAATGACAACTTAGAAGGTCAGTAGGAAAGGTCGGTCAGACCTGGATGATAGAGAGACTCAGTCCCAGTTTTGGTCCTGGCACAGGCCTGGGGTGGTGGCTATTTCTGGAGCTTTGGGCCCACAGACTGAAGGGGAATCCAGTGGCTGATCAGAGAGGGATTGCAGGTATCACTTTGCTGGTGCTGAGGAAGGATTCTCTTGCTTTGTCCTTGCTTAGATCTGGGTCGCAGTTGTCGGTGGCTGTCCTGGGGTGAGGAGGAGTGCTGACATGGTGGAGCTTGTAATGTGGGTGGAGAGGAAATCCTCCTCACAGTTCCAAGGCAGAAAAGAGTGCTTATGGTCATTCATAGACCAGAACACAGGGCAGGAAAGGAGTAAACACCTCACCCCTGATCATATCACCTTGGAAGAATAGAAAATTTATGGGTCCCTAGAAGTATCTCTGAAAACAGCTGCACAAAATCCCCAAAGCTTGAGACAGCACAATCTCCACACTGGAAGCAGACCCCTACCTTAACAAAGCATTTATAACTCAAGTAATTGGCTGGGATCATGAGCAAATTGCACCAAAAAATAAGTCAAGCCATAGAATCTTTCTTTGGTGACAAAGAAGATCAAAACATACAACCAGAAGAAGACAATAAAGTCAAAGCTCCTACATCCAAAGCCTCCAAGAAAAAATATGAATTGGTCCCAGGCCATGGAAGAGCCCAAAAAGGATTTTGAGAAGCAAATAAGAGAAGTAGAGGAAAAACTGGGAAGAGAAATGAGAGTGATACAAGAAAATCATGAAAAACTAGTCAACAGCTTGCTAAAGGAGACCCCCCCAAAAAAATACTGAAGGAAACAACAACTTAAAAATAGCCTAACTCAAATGGCAAAAGAGGTCCAAAAAGCCAACAAGAAAAATGCCTTAAAAAACAGAATTGGCCAAATGGAAAAGGAAATCCAAAAGCTCACTGAAGAAAATACTTCCTTAAAAATTAGAAGGTAGCAATTGGAAACTAGTGACGTTATGCTAAATCAAGACATTGTAAAACAAAATCAAAAGAACAAAAAAGAGAAAACAATGTGAAATATCTAAGGAAGAATAGGGTCAAAAGAGAGAATAGAATAAATGTAGAGTGGGATAGGATTAAGGGAAATATACTTAGTTTTTCACAACATGACTACTATGGAAGTCTTTTGCATGACTACACACGTATAAACTGTATTGAGTTGCTTGCCTTCTCAATGAGGGTGGGTGGGGTGGGAGGAAGGGAAAAAATATGGAACCCAGAATTTTAAAAACAAATGTTAAAATTTGTTTTCACATGCAACTGGGGAATAAGATATATAGACAATGGAGTATTGAAATCCATCCTGCCCTGCAGGAAAATTGAAGGGTAAAGGGATAAGAGAAGGGGGAGGGAATAGAAGGAAGGGGTATTCAGAATGCACGACATTTTGGGGTGGGGGAAGGGACAAAATGAGGAGAAAATTTGGAATTCAAAATCTTGTGGAAAAAATGTTAAAAACTAAAAATAAATTTATAAAATCTGGAAAAAATATTGGTAATATAGTTTTTTAAAAAACTACCTTAATTATCAGGCTGTTTTTAGTTATATTGAATTGAAATTTACTCCTTTCTAACTTCACATATTGTACTTAACTTTGTCCTCAGAAAATAGGACTAATTAATTTTCAAATTGACAGGCCATTATATATTTCAAGACAGTTATTTTATTTATTTATTTCATATATGGTTTGTTTTATTTGTAATTATTATTATAGTTTATTTATTATACCTTTTCCCAACTAAGCTTTCTCAATCTTTTCAACTCTTCCACATATGATATGAATCCAGGTCATCTGCCTATCCTGGTCACCTTTCTGTCGACTATCAATGCCTCTCTCCAAATGTGGAAAATTGAACACACTAGTATTCTAACGCATATCATAATATCAGAAAACACCTTTGTGGTTCATATAAACTATTTTGAAATTGTCACAATCAATTAAAAGCTCTTAGTCTTTTCACTTAAAGTGTTGTAAAGTCATTTTTATTTCATTCTGACTTGTATAATTATTTTTCTTAGTACAGCTCTTTATACTTACCCCTAAAAAAGTTACTTTCTTATATTTTGAACATTGTTGAAGTCTATTATATGCTTTAATTTTTTTTATAATGTTTTACTATTAGCCATCACTTGAACTTTACTTCATCTATACATCTGAAAATCATTCTATGTCTCTGTGTAATTAATTTCTAAAAATAGTGAATAGGAAAGGGAAAAGAAATGAGCCAAATGGCAAATCAATACTTTCTTTTTGGTACGTCTTATAATTCCTTAGTCAATATTCTGGTTATAGTACTTTATTGTTGTTATTGAATCATTTCAGTCATGTTCACATTTTTGTGATCCCATTTGGGGTTTTCTTGGCAAAGATACTGAAGTGGTTTGTCATTTCCTTCTCCAGCTCATTTCTAAACTAGCTATAAATCCACTTACCTACAGTGTCAGCCAGAACATATTATTTTATCTTGTTCAAAAAGTTAAGAAAAAGCATTTTGTCAAAGGCTTATATGAAATGTACATATATAAAATATTTACAGAATTTCTCTAATCTAAAATTTAGTAACTTAAAACAGGAATTATGTTAGTACAGTATGACATATTTGCACTAAAGCACAGTGCTCCCTATTGACTATTATTTATCTTTTTAAGGGTTCACAAACCACTAGTCTTAACTTATTCTCATTCTTCTTGTTCTAAACATATTTTTAAAGTGTTTAATATGGTTTTTGGCATTTGCTTAGCAAATGTTTAGTCATTCAGGGCTTTAGCCTTCTTTAAATTGTTCTTAAAGTTTCCAGGTCACCTATCTATATAGCCTATGATTATAGGCTACTCCTTTATTTGGTACATGCACTTTTGAAATCACAGATTATCAATGAACCTCTTGCTCAATAATGTGGATTTCTTTAAGTAACTTACTATTTCCTCCTCACTGAAATAATTATTGGGTTATCAATGTATCATCAGAATTTTCTTTTTCTGATCATCCTTTATGATCTATCTTTCCTCTTACAGTTTCAGTATTAGAAATTCTTGAAATAAAGTATAGGGTTCATGCATATTTATGCTCAATATTCTCTTTCTTACCTATTAAGAATACAGAATTTCTAGAATGACTTGGTAACTTTCAACCATTGTTTTTATGCTTCTCACATTACCATTTTTTTCTTATTAGAACTAAAAATGATAGATTATTTTGTTGATTTCTCTACCTTCTGGTAAATTTGACTAACAATTTAGTCAACAATTTATGAGATAGTCTATTTTTATCAGAATTATATTTGAGGAAGGTAACAAAGCAATTGAATTTCCCCTGCCTCCCCCCCATCCCATCATCAGTGTCTTGTCTTCATGTCAGTTTTACGTGTTATATCATCTTGGGCATATAGATGGTGCAGTGGATAAAGTCCTGGGCCTGAAGTCAGGAAGACATCTTTCTGAATTCAAATTCAGCCTGACATTTACTAGTGTGAGGTGCTGTTCAAGTCACTTAACCCTGTTTGCCTCCCTTCTTCATCTGTAAAATGAACAGGAGAAATGGCAAAACCACTTCCAGTATCTTTGACAAGAAAACCTAAAATGGGGTAATAAAGAGTTGGATATGACTGAAACAACTTCAAAACAACAACAACAACCATATACCTTCAATCTAGTATAGTAATATCTACTTTGCTACCAAATTGATTTGACTTCTATTATTTCCCCTCTTTTATCCTCACAAATGGGGTTTCCAGCATGATAAAAAAATTAATTGTAGCAGTTATTTATATTATTGCATATACACTTCTATTTTTCAGATAGATTTACATTGATTGTATTCTTACAAATATGCATTATAAAACCAGCAGTGTTTTGTGTTTTTTTTTTTCATTTTCTGCCAAACAAAAGACTCTTCAACTTGTTTTTATTTTTTAGGAAGAATGGTATCATTGTACCCCATGGGTTGGGTCTCCTATGGAGCATTCATTGGGCCTGACCCAAAGAGGGTGATTTTCTCTCTTTGGCTTTTGTGTGTAGCACAGAAGTTTTACTCCAGAGAAATTTTCTGAACAAAGTTTTGGTATGATTTATGGATGGGTTATAACAAATGTAGAGAACAAGAACCCCAGCTCCAACACAGAAAATATGCTATATTAGTATCAGCATAAGGCAGTTTTATTTCATATACCATAGAAAAATATAAAATATTAAGGACTTTCAGAAGCATATGAACAAATATAGGCCCATGAAATGCTCAAATAGCTATATGTTAGGCTAATTATAGATTTAGAGCTGGAACAGAACTTAGAAGCAATCAGATTCATTTCCCTCCTTTTACAGATAAGGAAACTGAGACACTGAGAATTTGCCCACAGTCACACAACTAGTATAAATCTAATGCAGGACTTGAACTCAAGTCTTTCTGACTCGAAGTCCCATACTTTGTCCACTGTGTCACATAGTTGCTATCAGAATCAGAATATAAAGACAATTTAAGGTGTCAGAAATAGCAGTAGTCAATGCTGGAGGTGTTGTGGGACTATACAAACAGTGTTGGTAGATCTGTAAATTGGTATAATTTTGAAACCAATTTGGAATATGCAAATAATGTAACAAAAAAACTTTCATTATCTTTGCCACAGAGATTCCATTATTAAACTTATGATCCCAGGAAATCAATGATAAGAAATAAAGGCCCCAAACAACAACGTATTTATTGCAGTACTTTTTGTGATAGCAAACAATTGGAAACAAAATAGAGGCCCATAGATTGGGGAATAACTAAATAAGATACAGTAAAGGAAGGATGAAGTAAGTAGAGTCAAGAAAATAACACACAACAACTAAAATAATGTGATGGAAAGAACAACAAAACACAAAGAAATCGATAGTGAATGTAGCAAAAGTATTAAAATCAAGTATGACTCAAAAGAAGAGATATGAAAGGACTATAGGGCAAAAAAATGTATTGATCAATTGTGCAGATTTTTTCCTGTTCTTTTTTTTTCTATTTCTTTCTTTCCTAAAAAATATGCTATATGGGACAATTCTCTGAGGGAGGAAATGGAGGGATACCAGGAAAAACTAATTTTTAAAAAAATCTGTAAAATTATTAAAGCACTTTGGGGAATGCTAAACAAGTACTTCCTATTGATCATGAAACTTGACTGTCTGAGCAACTCATGGCAACATCAAACCTGACAAAGTCCAGATCTCTTGTTCTGACATGACATTAATTTAATCTTTTGGCTACAAAACAAGTCGAGGATCCTTTGCCATCTCTAAGAGACACTGTTGAGAGATTTTTTTTTTCCCTCTATGACAGGGGTTCTCAACCTGCATTCCACAGAACATGAAGGAATCCATGGAGAGATATCAGAAGGTCCTCAAATTGAAATTCAATATTTTTATTTCAATTGTTTTAAAACATTCATCTGCGAATGGGGCTAAAGTATCTGCCAGACTTCTAAAGATATCCATGACATGACAGCTTAGGAAGCCTTGCTTCCAGTGTTCCAGTACTTGAACTCTTAAATTAATTACCTCTTTCTCTCAGGAACTTTTGAACTTTCTGAAAAGTCCACTTATAGGGACTCCAATTTCTGGACTCTGCTCAGAAAAGAAGATATAAAGGCATAAGTTACTGAGGAATTTAAGGCCCATGACCCCCCCCCCCACTTTCAGGTCACTTGAGCAAGTATAGGTACTCATCACCACATGTGTCTAATCTTATTTTCAATTACTACTACTACTATTGCTGCTTCTGCTTCTACTACTACCACTTCTCTTATTCCTCCTCTTTTTCCTCCTCATCCCACCTCACCACTACCATAACTACCACCACTACTGCTACTGTTAGTTACTACTACTATTACGATGACGACTACTATTACTACTACTACTACTAGGAGGACGACGACGACGACGACGACGACGACGACGACGACGACGACGACTACTACTACTCCTTTTTTCTAAGGGATTGTTCTCTGGAAGGGGTGGGGAAAGGGATACAGGGGAAATCTGGCTGAAGTAAAAGAACATAAATAAGTTTTATTTTTTAGAACATTCATCTTGTTCAAAAGAAAACTCCTGTTATCTCCTATTTTTATAAGAAAATAACATAACCCTTTATATTTAGATCTTATATACATTTTACACATTTTATATATCAAATAAATATATAGATGAGAATATAATTCTTAATGATAAATCTTGGAAATTTCAAAATGTATATAATGTGGTAGATAGAATACTTTACTTGGAATCTAGAAGAGCTGGTTCCAAATGCTAGGTGTGACACTTAGTAACAGATAAGTACTTAACAACCACCCCACCCGTCACTGGGCTGGCTGGGCGGTGCTCCAGGCTCCTCAACTCTGGCTCCATGGCGTGAGGGGTGGGGGGAGTGAAGCTCCTTCAGAGCTAGCTCCTGTTGAGACTGCTGTCACCACTTGCCGCCTCCTTCCCCCGCCCCCAGGCCGCGAGCAGCGTGCCAGGGCGGTCGTGGACTCTGGCTGGAAGCAAAGACGGCTCGTCGGCAGCCTCGACCTCCGGAAAACAAAGTGACGAACGAAGAACCTCTCCCCAAAAAGGTTCGACTCAGTGAAACAGACTTCAAAGTTATGGCAAGAGATGAATTAATCCTAAAATGTAAGCAGTTTGAAGCATATGTACAAGCTTTGGAGGTCAAGCACACAGACTTAAACTCTAATGATGTAACTGGCTTGAGAGAGTCTGAAGAAAAGCTTAAAGCAGCAACAGCAAGAGTCCGCGAGAAGAGAAAATACTCTTATGATGAGTCTGGCAACCAAGAAACAAGAGATACAAGAGTGTACTACTCAAATTCAGTACCTCAAACAAGTTCAGCAGCCTAATGTTGCCCAACTGAGATCAAGATGGTGGACCCAGCAGTCAACTTGTTTTTTTTCCTAAAAATGAAAGGTGAACTGGAACAGATAAAGATAAACTGGAACATGCCCAAAATGAACTGAGTGCCTGGAAATTTATGCCTGATAGGTAAACAAAACATACTTCCCAGTCAAGACTTCCTTGATGGTCCCACTATAAGAATGCTATAGTGGGACAACCAAGTACTCATTTCAGCACCAAGACTCAGACGTTTTGAGGCAAAAAAGCCACATACTTATGTTGTCTAGCTTGTAATGCTTAACATGAAACTTAACAGATGAACCTTGTGTTTCACCTTTTTCTCTCCCCCCCCACCTTGCTTCAGAGGCCTGACAGCATCAACTATTCCAAAGAAGTAGCCAACTTCGAAAAAATTCCCTTTCTAGAACATGTAGACACTTGACAAGTGTTTCTGTTTGAAGAAAATAGAGGGAGAAACAGAAGTTTTAAGTCTATGGCACACTCAGTCTACAGACAGTTTGGAGGAAAGAAAACCTAGAGATTTTTGAACCATGAATTGAAGATGTAAAATTCCAGTAAAATGTAAAAATGGATTATACTTTGCTGTTAACCTCGAGCCTAGTGACTTAGAGACACTAAAAGTCAGTTTTGCCAATAAAACTATGGACTTCCTGCTTATTCTTTGAACTTCTGGGTCAAAACTCAAATGAGTCAAACAGGCAAAAAGTTAATGGTGAAGTGCAGAATGCTTATTCAGTAGAATCAAGAGCTTGGAAGGCAACTGACTCAGGGACGTATTGCACAACTTGAAGCAGAGTTGGCTTTACAGAAGAAATATAGTGAAGAACTTAAGGGCAGTCAGGATGAACTCAATGACTTCGTTATTCAGCTTGATGAAGAAGTGGAGGATATTACTATTCTAGTTCTTCAGTAACGACTGAAAGAGAAAGGTCAGCAGCTGGCTCAGTACCAGTAGTAGTCTCAGGCCTCAGTCCCAGGTACCAGCAGGACTCCATCTTCTGAGCCTTTAGACCAGGGAGAGGTCATGGGTAAAAACTGCAGCTGTCTGGCAATTGGTCTAAGTAACGGCAGCTGCTCTCATCAGAGGACACCTGGGCCTGGATTTTTTAGGAAGGGTAACACAACAGAAGATGATTTTCCTACATCTCCAGGGAATGGTAGTAAAGTCTCCAGCAACTCTGAAGAGATGGCAGAGGAGGTAGTAGTTACATAAACCAACTCACTATGGGGTATGAAAGTGTAGACTCTCCCACAGGCAGTGAAAACTCTCTCACACACCACTCAAATGACGCAGACTCCAATCATGACCTTCAAGAGGAGAAAGAAGTTACTAGGAAAGGTAACTGAACTTCGGGTTTCCATTATGTTTGGAATGGTTTGGACTCAGGTATAAATGTACAGGACTCAGTTTTGTAACATTTTTCCAGCAACATTTTTATACAGTGTCATTTAATTTGGGAGAGGATACTGTCCAGAAACAATCCCAATATATTACAGATATAGAAACGAAGGCTTAGAAAAATTCATTCATTTGCCTGTCATCAGTATAACTCATTTAACAAATATTAGAAATAGGATTCTGACTCTGAACAAATCTTCTTTCTGTTGCTTTAGACAAATTATCTTTAAACTGTAAAAATAAGTTAAAATACAAAGAGGAAAAAGTAAATGCATAAAGATGGCATACTTCCAAGAATATAACATATATTTGGATGAACCCAATTGAGAGGTGGGCCTAGAACAGGAAATTTAGACTTAACTACATTAAGTTTGGTAAATTATTCAGTGATTCTGAGCCCCCTCCCCAGACAAAGATGAAAAATGACTACAAATCAAATAGTACCACAGTTTCAGATAAAAATAAAATGGCAGATGACCCAAGGGCAATGAAAACAGACATTTTGAATTGTCTCCAATGACATAAAATACACTATCAAAGACAGGAATGCCTGGAAACTTATGTGAGTTAATCATGTTACAGGGAACATTAACTATTGTAAAGTATGATAATTGGGATTAAAAAGATAACTGGGTTTTAATGCTACCTTTGATACCTTCTAGTAATGTGACCCTGAGTATATCATTCAAGTTCTCTAAATTTCAGTTTCTTGCCCTTTACATGTGAGGAAATTTTTGTTTTAAACTAAGATAATAATCGCCTTCCTTGTCTCAGAGGCATCTAGTGAGGAAAGCATTTCATTCACATTAAAATGATGTAAAATGTGAATTATAATCAGTTATTGAATTATAGGGATGAAAAGGAGTGATCAAAAGGGAGAGAGAGCTGACCTTGGGATCATGAAGATAGGAATTCAAGTCTAGTCAATGATATATATTAGCCATATGATCTAGGCTCATTTAGATCAGTGCCCTCTAAGTTCTTTTCATTATTTTTTAAATTAATTAATTAATTAATTTTTAGTTTTCAACATTCATTTCCACAAGATTTTGAGCTCCAAATTTTCTTCCCATCTTGTCCCTCCCCCCACCCCAAATGTCATGCATTCTGAATACCATTTCCCCTAATCTGCCCTCTCTTCTATCACCATCTCTTCTCTTATCCCCTTCCCCTTATATTTTCTTGCAGGGTGGGATAGATTTCTATGCCCCATTGACTGTATATCTTATTTCCCAGCTGAATGTAAAGATAATTTTTACCATTTGCTTTTAAAGCTTTGAGTTCCAAGTTCTCTCTCTTTCTCCCTCCCCACCCATTTCATTGAGATGGCAAGCAACTCCATACAGACTATACATTTGTAGTCATGCAAAACACTTCTGTAATAGTCATGTTGTGAAAAACTAACAATATTTTCCTTCATCCTATCCTGCCTCCCATTTATTCTATTCTCTCTTTTGACCCTGTCCCTCCTCAGAAGTGTTTGCTTCTGATTACCCCATCTCTCAATCTGCCCTCCTCTCTTTCATTCCCCTCTTGTATCCCCTTTCATATTTTCCTGTAGCATAAGATGGATTTCCATACCCAATTGAATTTGTATGTTATTCCCTCCTTAAGCTAAATCCAATGAGAATAAAATTCCCTCACTCCCTCTCGCCATCCCTCATTTCTCCTCCATTACAAAAGCTATTTCTCATCTGTTTTATGTGAGATAATTTAACCCATTCTACCTCTCCCTTTCTCTTTCTCCCAATATAATCCTCTCTCATCCCTTAATTTTATTCTTCAAATATCACTCCTTCATCTTCCACTAACCTTTTGTCATCTATCTATCTATCTATCTATCTATCTATCTATCTATCTATCTATCTATCTATCTATCTATC